>NC_064620.1:601359679-601609679 GCF_023898315.1 Schistocerca nitens | reverse complement strand
GAGATTTGTACAGGCAAAGAGTTTGGGCAGAGATGTCAGTCGAGGCGGAAGTAAAGAGGCAAAGATGTTGTTGAAATACCGGTGAGGTATGAGCGGCGGCAACTTGAAATTAGCGGAGGTTGAGGCCTGGCAGATAACGAGAAGAGAGTATATACTGAAGGGCAAGTTCCCATCTCCGGAGTTCTGACAGGTTGGTGTTATGGTGTTAGTGGGAAGTATCCAGATAACTCGGACAGTGTAACACTGTGTCAAGATGTGCTGGCCGTGCACCAAGGCATGTTTAGCCACAG
Source organism: Schistocerca nitens (assembly GCF_023898315.1). Taxonomy (NCBI): domain Eukaryota; kingdom Metazoa; phylum Arthropoda; class Insecta; order Orthoptera; family Acrididae; genus Schistocerca; species Schistocerca nitens. The sequence goes on along the minus strand of NC_064620.1, from coordinate 601,609,389 downwards.
GGTGATCCTCATTACCAACAAACACTGTCTGCCTGTGTCCATTCATGCAAATGGACAGTTTGTTGCTGGTCATTCCCACATAGAAAGCTTCACAGTGTAGGCAGGTCAGTTGGTAAATCACGTGGGTGCTTTCACATGTGGCTCTGCCTTTGATCGTCTACACCTACCGGGTTACAGTACTGGAGTAGGTGGTGGCGGGAGGATGCATGGGACAGGTTTTACACCAGGGGCGGTTACAAGGGTAGGAGCCAGAGGTTAGGGAAGGTGGTTTGGGGATTTCATAGGGATGAACTAAGAGGTTACGAAGGTTAGATGGATGGCGGAAAGACACTCTTGGTGGAGTGGGGAGGATTTCATGAAGGATGGATCTCATTTCAGGGCAGGATTTGAGGAAGTCGTATCCCTGCTGGAGAGCCACATTCAGAGTCTGGTCCAGTCCCGGAAAGTATCCTGTCACAAGTGGGGCACTTTTAGGTTTCTTCTGTGGGAGGTTCTGGGTTTGAGGGGATGAGGAAGTGGCTCTGGTTATTTGCTTCTTTACCAGGTCCTTACGTCCTTTCGTCTTTCACTCTCCTTCCCTCTTTCCTGACGAAGCAACCGTTGGTTGTGAAAGCTTGATATTTTGTGTGTGTGTTTGTGTGTTTTTTTTATTGTATCTATCTACCAGCACTTTCCCATTTGGTAAGTCATGGAATTTTTGTTTTTAATATATATGTCTGCTTGTGTCTGTGTATGTGCAGATGGATATGTTTGTGTGTGCGAGTGTATACCTGTCCTTTTTTCCCCCCTTAGGTAAGTCTTTCTGCTCCTGGGATTGGAATGACTCCTTACCCTCTCCCTTAAAACCCACATCCTTTCGTCTTTCCCTCTCCTTCCCTCTTTCCTGATGAAGCAACCATTGGTTGCGAAAGCTAGAATTTTGTGTGTATGTATGTGTTTGTTTGTATATATATATATATATATATATATACTCATTCAAAAACCACAGAACCCGAAGACGTTGCTGTGTCATGGCGAGTAAGTGCCACCATTACAATAAGCACCGTCAACACCCAAATCCAGGACGCGTCTGAAGTGGGAACCATCGGCATCCTGGTCAGCGTCTGTTCACACAATGTGCGGCTGGTCATAATGCTCCAGGAACTAACAATCCCTGGTTCTAAACACCCAGTGGAAACACTGGACCAACTTGATTACAAGCAAGTATGACTCGTGGAAGTAATAACAACATTACCCCAGGTGGTAACCAATCCACCCATCAACAGATGGCAACCAGGAATTCGGATTCTGGGGAACCTGGACTTACACGATTACATCAGAGAAAGTCGGAGCTCTCTGGCAAACTTCCACTTAAAACACCTACATACATTGGAACCTTTAACATAAATACATTAATCCAACCAGGAAAGCTTCTAAACCTTACAACAGAACTTGAAAAGCAAAAGATAGTAATACTAGCTTTACAGGAGACACGTTTTACAGATGAAGAAACATCAGATTATGGCAACTATCACATCTTTAAGAGCAAGACGGATAAACGAATCGGAAGAGGAGCCCCCCATCTCGGGATGGCGTTTATCATACACAAGAGCGTGCTCAGCTCCATCAAGGAAGTTACTCCCGTAAATAATAGGATAATGACGATGCGCTTACAATGTGCCAACAAAACATACACAATGGTTAATGTTCATGCTCCCACAAACGGAGACAACAAGAAAAACCCCATAGAAACAAAAGTTCTGGGAAAATTTGGAGAATATAATGGCCAAGATTCCAAAAGATCATACAAAAGTTCTACTCGGCGATTTTAATGCCCAAATTGGTAGAGAGAAAATCCACCAATAAACCGTAGGCAAATATCCTGCACATAAATTTACCAATAAAAATGGTACAAGGCTTGTCGAACTATGTAAGCAGAATAACCTGAAGATAATGTCAACATCTCTAAGAAAATGTCCAAGAAAACAAAAGACATGGAGATCTCCTATACAACAAATTGGCGAGTTTCAAATAGATCATGTGGCGATTTCATACCCAGTACAAAAAGAAATTTACGACGTCCAAGTACGCAGAGGAGCAAACATTGATTCAGACCATTACCTAACTAGAATTAAAATCAAGTTTACAGCACGAAGAAGTCATCAAAAGAAAACAGAAATACAGAAATATGACACCAAGAAGATTAAAGAATCTAAAGTAAAAGAAGAATGGGAGAAGGAAAAGGCAAACACATGGGAAGAATTTCATTCTAAAATCACGCGAATAGCTAAGGAAACTATTCCCTTGAAAAAGATATTCAAACACCCTTGGTGGGATTCAGACTGTGAAAATGCATTGGAAAGGAGAAAAAAGGCATTTCAAGAATATAACAGTAAAAAATCACAAGAAAGTCTACATATATTTAACGAGGTTAGAAAACAGGTTTCAAAATCTATTAGGCAAGCAAAAAGGAAGTACACAAGGGCACAACTGGATGCCATAGAAGAAAATTTCCAAAACTATAATACAAGAGACTTCTACAGAACTTTCGCAGATAAAATACGAGGATATATCCCTCAAAATTTATGTTTCAGAAAACCGGATGGTAAATTAGCCCTAACAAACCAGGAAAACTGTCAAGTATTGGCTCAATATTTTTCTAACCTACTAAATTGCCCAGAACCTAGTTTAAGGTTTCCCAAAGAAATCTGTGCCAATGCTCAACCGGATTCATTACCACCAACACAGGAAGAAATCAAATGTCACATTAAAAACTTAAAAAATAATAGAACATCTGGCGAAGATGGCATTGTTGCAGAGCTATTAAAGAACCTAGGACCAAAGATGTTGCAAGAGCTCACAAAAATAATAACAAAAATATGGGAAACAGAAAAATTACCAGAGGAGTGGAAATGTGCCCTTATTCACCCATTACATAAAAAAGGAGACAGAACAAATGTCAATAACTACAGGGGAATCTCACTTTTACAAGTCACCTACAAAATTCTCTCAACATGCCTGCTGAAAAGAACACAAGAGCAGCTGGAATACCAAACTGGTGATTATCAAGCAGGCTTCCGCCCCGGTCGCTCATGCATAGAACAAATATTTAATTTAAAGACAATATTAAAACACAAAGCAATTAGAAATGCCCCCATAATTTGTACATTTGTAGATTTTAAGAAAGCCTATGACTCAATTGACCGGCAATCTTTGTTTAACATTTTAGAGGAACTTGGACTTGACTCCAAAACACTAAGGCTTATCAAAGAATCACTGACAGACACTGTATCTAAAGTTAAATTCAGGGGAGAAATCTCTGAACCTTTTCTCATAAAAACTGGAGTACGTCAAGGTGACGGGCTATCTCCACTTTTGTTTAATATAGTCCTGGATAAAGTCATTAAGGAATGGGAAAAAGAATTAAAAAATCAATCCTACTGGAAACCAATCCATCTTGGTAGAACCAAAGACAACGTGGAGATATCTTGTTTAGCATTTGCGGACGACTTGGCCATACTTGCAGATGATGAAGAAATCGCCACCAAACAAATAGAGATCCTTAAGGAATGCGCGGATAAAGTAGGCTTACAAATTTCGTTTCAAAAGACAGAATTTTTCTGTATGAAATTCCATATACACAGTTTGAACACAAAATATGGAAAAATAAATAGAGTAAAAAATTTTAAATACCTAGGTGAAATTTTGGAGCCAACCGGAGGAGAGAAAGTTGCACAGAAGATCAGACAACAGAAAATGAAGAGAGCATATGGTATGACACATGATATATACAATAAAAAATGCATCTCCTCGAACACAAAAATCAGACACTACTGCGCAGTAATTAAGCCAGCAGCACTATATGCTAGTGAAACGCTCACACTCCACACAAAATGTGTTTAGAAAAAATACTAAAATAAGAACGCAAAATTATGAGAAACATTTCAGGTCCAAAATTAACAGAAGAAGGATACCGGATACAATCAAGAAGAACCACAGAAACTATATCAAACCTGGCAGCAGACATAAGAAGGCGAAGACTAAAATTTTATGGACATGTCACTAGACTTCCCCCGCACGACTCACCAACAGAATTCTCACTTACGTAGAAAAAGTCAAATCAACAACACCATGGATTAGCCAAGTAAAATTAGATTTACAAAAAGCAAATATTGAACTTAAAGATGTCAAAGATAGAAAAACTTATAGAAATAAGGTGGAAAAGTGGAATGTATTGTCGGAGAAGGAAGCACTAAAGAGACCAGGAACAAAATGGACAGAAGAAAGAAAAAGAAAACATGGAGGACGAATGAAAGAAGTATGGAAGAAACAACGTCAGAAAGCTTTGCGTGATCCTTCTGGGTCCATTCGCGATAAGTAAGTATATATATATATATATATATATATATATATATATATATATATATAACAGAGGGAAACATTCCACGTGGAAAAAATATATCTAAAAAGAAAGATGATGAGACTTACCAAACAAAAGCGCTGGCAGGTCGATAGACACACAAACAAACACAAATATACACACAAAATTCAAGCTTTCGCAACAAACTGTTGCCTCATCAGGAAAGAGGGAAGGAGAGGGAAAGACGAAAGGATGTAGGTTTTAAGGGAGAGGGTAAGGAGTCATTCCAATCCCGGGAGCGGAAAGACTTACCTTAGGGGGAAAAAAGGACAGGTATACACTCGCACACACACACATATCCATCCACACATACAGACACAAGCGGACATATTTAAAGACAAAGAGTTTGGGCAGAGATGTCAGTCGAGGTGGAAGAGTAGAGGCAAAGAAGTTGTTGAGAGAAGGGTGAGGTATGAGTGGCGGCAACTTGAAATTAGCGGAGATTGAGGCCTGGCGGATAACGAGAAGAGAGGATATACTGAAGGGCAAGTTCCCAACTCCGGAGTTCGGATAGGTTGGTGTTGGTGGGAAGTATCCAGATAACCCGGACGGTGTAACACTGTGCCAAGATGTGCTGACTGTGCACCAAGGCATGTTTAGCCACAGGGTGATCCTCATTACCAACAAACACTGTCTGCCTGTGTCCATTCATGCGAATGGACAGTTTGTTGCTGGTCATTCCCACATAGAATGCATCACAGTGTAGGCAGGTCAGTTGGTAAATCACGTGGGTGCTTTCACACGTGGCTCTGCCTTTGATCGTGTACACCTTCCGGGTTACAGGACTGGAGTAGGTGGTGGTGGGAGGGTGCATGGGACAGGTTTTGCACCGGGGGCGGTTACAAGGATACGAGCCAGAGGGTAGGGAAGGTGGTTTGGGGATTTCATAGGGATGAACTAACAGGTTACGAAGGTTAGGTGGACGGCGGAAAGACACTCTTGGCGGAGTGGGGAGGATTTCATGAAGGATGGATCTCATTTCAGGGCAGGATTTGAGGAAGTCGTATCCCTGCTGGAGAGCCACATTCAGAGTCTGGTCCAGTCCCGGAAAGTATCCTGTCACAAGTGGGGCACTTTTGTGGTTCTTCTGTGGGGGATTCTGGGTTTGAGGGGATGAGGAAGTGGCTCTGGTTATTTGCTTCTGTACCAGGCCGAGAGGGTAGTTGCGGGATGCGAAAGCTGTTGTCAGGTTGTTGGTGTAATGTTTCAGGGATTCCGGACTGGAGCAGATTCGTTTGCCACGAAGACCTAGGCTGTAGGGAAGGGACCATTTGATGTGGAATGGGTGGCAGCTGTCATAATGGAGGTACTGTTGCTTGTTGGTGGGTTTGATGTGGACGGACGTGTGAAGTTGGCCATTGGACAGGTGGAGGTCAACGTCAAGGAAAGTGGCATGGGATTTGGAGTAGGACCAGGTGAATCTGATGGAGCCAAAGGAGTTGAGGTTGGAGAGGAAATTCTGGAGTTCTTCTTCACTGTGAGTCCAGATCATGAAGATGTCATCAATAAATCTGTACCAAACTTTGGGTTGGCAGACCTGGGTAACCAAGAAGGCTTCCTCTAAGCGACCCATGAATAGGTTGGCGTACGAGGGGGCCATCCTGGTACCCATGGCTGTTCCCTTTAATTGTTGGTATGTCTGGCCTTCAAAAGTGAAGAAGTTGTGGGTCAGGATGAAGCTGGCTAAGGTAATATATCCTCTCTTCTCGTTATCCGCCAGGCCTCAATCTCCGCTAATTTCAAGTTGCCGCCACTCATACCTCACCCTTCTCTCAACAACTTCTTTGCCTCTACTCTTCCACCTCGACTGACATCTCTGCCCAAACTCTTTGTCTTTAAATATGTCCGCTTGTGTCTGTATGTGTGGATGGATATGTGTGTGTGTGCGAGTGTATACCTGTCCTTTTTTCCCCCTAAGGTAAGTCTTTCCGCTCCCGGGATTGGAATGACTCCTTACCCTCTCCCTTAGAACCTACATCCTTTCGTCTTTCCCTCTCCTTCCCTCTTTCCTGATGAGGCAACAGTTTGTTGCGAAAGCTTGAATTTTGTGTGTATATTTGTGTTTGTTTGTGTGTCTATCGACCTGCCAGCGCTTTTGTTTGGTAAGTCTCATCATCTTTCTTTATATATATATATATATATATATATATATGGATGGATATGTGTGTCTGTGCGAGTGTATACCCCTTCTTTCCCCCTAAGGTAAGTCTTTCCGCTCCCGGGATTGGAATGACTCCTTACCCTCTCCCTTAAAACCCACATCCTTTCATTTTTCCCCCACCTTCCCTCTTTCTTGATGAGGCAACAGCTTGTTGCGAAAGCTTGAATTTCATGTGTATCTTTGTGTTTGTTTGTGTGTCTATCGAGCTGCCAGCACTTTTGTTCGGTAAGTCACATCATCTTTGTTTTTAGATATATTTTTACCACGTGGAATGTTTCCCTATATATATATATATATATATATATATATATATATATATATATATATATATATATATATATATATATATATATATATATATATATATATATATATCTGCTTGTGTCTGTATGTGTGGATGGATATGTGTGTGTGTGCGAGTGTATACATACCTGTCCTTTTTTCCCCCTAAGGTAAGTCTTTCCGCTCCCGGGATTGGAATGACTCCTTACCCTCTCCCTTAAAACCCACATCCTTTCGTCTTTCCCTCTCCCTCCCTCTTTCCTGATGAGGCAACAGTTTGTTGCGAAAGCTTGAATTTTGTGTGTATATTTGTGTTTGTTTGTGTGTCTATCGACCTGCCAGCGCTTTTGTTTGGTAAGTCTCATCATCTTTCTTTTTAGATATATTTTTTCCACGTGGAATGTTTCCCTCTGTTATATATATATATATACACACACTCCTGGAAATGGAAAAAAGAACACATTGACACCGGTGTGTCAGACCCACCATACTTGCTCCGGACACTGCGAGAGGGCTGTACAAGCAATGATCACATGCACGGCACAGCGGACACACCAGGAACCGCGGTGTTGCGTCGAATGGCGCTAGCTGCGCAGCATTTGTGCACCGCCGCCGTCAGTGTCAGCCAGTTTGCCGTGGCATACGGAGATCCATCGCAGTCTTCAACACTGGTAGCATGCCGTGACAGCGTGGACGTGAACCGTATGTGCAGTTGACGGACTTTGAGCGAGGGCGTATAGTGGGCATGCGGGAGGCCGGGTGGACATACCGCCGAATTGCTCAACACGTGGGGTGTGAGGTCTCCACAGTACATCGATGTTGTCGCCAGTGGTCGGCGGAAGGTGCACGTGCCCGTCGACCTGGGACCGGACCGCAGCGACGCACGGATGCACGCCAAGACCGTAGGATCCTACGCAGTGCTGTAGGGGACCGCACCACCACTTCCCAGCAAATTAGGGACACTGTTGCTCCTGGGGTATTGGCGAGGACCATTCGCAACCGTCTCCATGAAGCTGGGCTACGGTCCCGCACACCGTAGGCCGTCTTCTGCTCACGCCCCAACATCGTGCAGCCCGCCTCCAGTGGTGTCGCGACAGGCGTGAATGGAAGGACGAATGGAGACGTGTCGTCTTCAGCGATGAGAGTCGCTTCTGCCTTGGTGCCAATGATGGTCGTATGCGTGTTTGGCGCCGTGCAGGTGAGCGCCACAATCAGGACTGCATACGACCGAGGCACACAGGGCCAACACCCGGCATCATGGTGTGGGGAGCGATCTCCTACACTGGCCGTACACCACTGGTGATCATCGAGGGGACACTGAATAGTGCACGGTACATCCAAACTGTCATCGAACCCATCGTTCTACCATTCCTAGACCGGCAAGGGAACTTGCTGTTCCAACAGGACAATGCACATCCGCATGTATCCCGTGCCACCCAACGTGCTCTAGAAGGTGTAAGTCAACTACCCTGGCCAGCAAGATCTCCGGATATGTCCCCCATTGAGCATGTTTGGTACTGCATGAAGCATCGTCTCACGCGGTCTGCACATCCAGCACGAACGCTGGTCCAACTGAGGCGCCAGGTGGAAATGGTATGGCAAGCCGTTCCACAGGACTACATCCAGCATCTCTACGATCATCTCCATGGGAGAATAGCAGCCTGCATTGCTGCGAAAGGTGAATATACACTGTACTAGTGCCAACATTGTGCATGCTCTGTTGCCTGTGTCTATGTGCCTGTGGATCTGTCAGTGAGATCATGTGATGTATCTGACCCCAGGAATGTGTCAATAAAGTTTCCCCTTCCTGGGACAATGAATTCACGGTGTTCTTATTTCAATTTCCAGGAGTGTATATATATTTTTCCCATGTGGAATGTTTCCCTCTCTCTCTCTCTCTCTCTCTCTCTCTCTCTCTCTCTCTATATATATATATATATATATATATATATATATATATATATATATATATATATATATAACAGAGGGAAACATTCCACGTGGAAAAAATATATCTAAAAAGAAAAATGATGAGACTTACCAAACAAAAGCGCTGGCAGGTCGATAGACACACAAACAAACACAAATATACACACAAAATTCAAGCTTTCGCAACAAACTGTTGCCTCATCAGGAAAGAGGGAAGGAGAGGGAAAGACGAAAGGATGTGGGTTTTAAGGGAGAGGGTAAGGAGTCATTCCAATCCCGGGAGCGGAAAGACATACCTTAGGGGGAAAAAAGGACAGGTATACACTCGCACACACACACATATCCATCCACACATACAGACACAAGCAGACATATTTAAAGACAAAGAGTTTGGGCAGAGATGTCAGTCGAGGTGGAAGAGTAGAGGCAAAGAAGTTGTTGAGAGACAGGTGAGGTATGAGTGGCGGCAACTTGAAATTAGCGGAGATTGAGGCCTGGCGGATAACGAGAAGAGAGGATATACTGAAGGGCAAGTTCCCATCTCCGGAGTTCGGATAGGTTGGTGTTGGTGGGAAGTATCCAGATAACCCGGACGGTGTAACACTGTGCCAAGATGTGCTGGCTGTGCACCAAGGCATGTTTAGCCACAGGGTGATCCTCATTACCAACAAACACTGTCTGCCTGTGTCCATTCATGCGAATGGACAGTTTGTTGCTGGTCATTCCCACATAGAATGCATCACAGTGTAGGCAGGTCAGTTGGTAAATCACGTGGGTGCTTTCACACGTGGCTCTGCCTTTGATCGTGTACACCTTCCGGGTTACAGGACTGGAGTAGGTGGTGGTGGGAGGGTGCATGGGACAGGTCTTGCACCGGGGGCGGTTACAAGGATAGGAGCCAGAGGGTAGGGAAGGTGGTTTGGGGATTTCATAGGGATGAACTAACAGGTTACGAAGGTTAGGTGGACGGCGGAAAGACACTTTTGGCGGAGTGGGGAGGATTTCATGAAGGATGGATCTCATTTCAGGGCAGGATTTGAGGAAGTCGTATCCCTGCTGGAGAGCCACATTCAGAGTCTGGTCCAGTCCCGGAAAGTATCCTGTAACAAGTGGGGCCCTTTTGTGGTTTTTCTGTGGGGGATTCTGGGTTTGAGGGGATGAGGAAGTGGCTCTGGTTATTTGCTTCTGTACCAGGCCGGGAGGGTAGTTGCGGGATGCGAAAGCTGTTGTCAGGTTGTTGGTGTAATGTTTCAGGGATTCCGGACTGGAGCAGATTCGTTTGCCACGAAGACCTAGGCTGTAGGGAAGGGACCGTTTGATGTGGAATGGGTGGCAGCTGTCATAATGGAGGTACTGTTGCTTGTTGGTGGGTTTGATGTGGACGGACGTGTGAAGTTGGCCATTGGACAGGTGGAGGTCAACATCAAGGAAAGTGGCATGGGATTTGGAGTAGGACCAGGTGAATCTGATGGAACCAAAGGAGTTGAGGTTGGAGAGGAAATTCTGGAGTTCTTCTTCACTGTGAGTCCAGATCATGAAGATGTCATCAATAAATCTGTACCAAACTTTGGGTTGGCGGACCTGGGTAACCAAGAAGGCTTCCTCTAAGCGACCCATGAATAGGTTGGCGTATGAGGGGCCATCCTGGTACCCATGGCTGTTCCCTTTAATTGTTGGTATGTCTGGCCTTCAAAAGTGAAGAAGTTGTGGGTGAGGATGAAGCTGGCTAAGGTAATGAGGAAAGAGGTTTTAGGTAGGGTGGCAGGTGATCGGCGTGAAAGGAAATGCTCCATCGCAGCGAGGCCCTGGACGTGCGGAATATTTGTGTATAAGGAAGTGGCATCAATGGTTACAAGAATGGTTTCCGGGGGTAACAGATTGGGTAAGGATTCCAGGCGTTCAAGGAAGTGGTTGGTGTCTTTGATGAAGGATGGGAGACTGCATGTAATGGGTTGAAGGTGTTGATCTACGTAGGCAGAGATACGTTCTGTGGGGGCTTGGTAACCAGCTATAATGGGGCGGCCGGGATGATTGGGTTTGTGGATTTTAGGAAGAAGGTAGAAGGTTGGGGTGCGGGGTGTCGGTGGGGTCAGGAGGTTGATGCAATCAGGTGAAAGGTTTTGCAGGGGGCCTAAGGTTCTGAGGATTCCTTGAAGCTCCGCCTGGACATCGGGAATGGGGTTACCTTGGCAAACTTTGTATGTGGTGTTGTCTGAAAGCTGACGCAGTCCCTCAGCCACATACTCCCGACGATCAAGTACCACGGTCGTGGAACCCTTGTCCGCCGGAAGAATGACGATGGATCGGTCAGCCTTCAGATCACGGATAGCCTGGGCTTCAGCAGTGGTGATGTTGGGTGTAGGATTAAGGTTTTTTAAGAAGGATTGAGATGCAAGGCTGGAAGTCAGAAATTCCTGGAAGGTTTGGAGAGGGTGATTTTGAGGAAGAGGAGGTGGGTCCCGCTGTGACGGAGGACGGAACTGTTCCAGGCAGGGTTCAATTTGGATGGTGTCTTGGGGAGTTGGATCATTAGGAGTAGGATTAGGATCATTTTTCTTCGTGGCAAAGTGATATTTCCAGCAGAGAGTACGGGTGTAGGACAGTAAATCTTTGACGAGGGCTGTTTGGTTGAATCTGGGAGTGGGGCTGAAGGTGAGGCCTTTGGATAGGACAGAGGTTTCGGATTGGGAGAGAGGTTTGGAGGAAAGGTTAACTACTGAATTAGGGTGTTGTGGTTCCAGATTGTGTTGAAAGGAATTTTGAGGTTTTGGAGGGAGTGGAGCTGGAAGTGGGATTGGAATGACTCCTTACCCTCTCCCTTAAAACCCACATCATTATATATTGGTAATGAGGATCACCCTGTGGCTAAACATGCCTTGGTGCACAGCCAGCACATCTTGGCACAGTGTTACACCGTCCGGGTTATCTGGATACTTCCCACCAACACCAACCTATCCGAACTCCGGAGATGGGAACTTGCCCTTCAGTATATCCTCTCTTCTCGTTATCCGCCAGGCCTCAATCTCCGCTAATTTCAAGTTGCCGCCACTCATACCTCACCTGTCTCTCAACAACTTCTTTGCCTCTACTCTTCCACCTCGACTGACATCTCTGCCCAAACTCTTTGTCTTTAAATATGTCTGCTTGTGTCTGTATGTGTGGATGGATATGTGTGTGCGTGCGAGTGTATACCTGTCCTTTTTTCCCCCTAAGGTAAGTCTTTCTGCTCCCGGGATTGGAATGACTCCGTACCCTCTCCCTTAAAACCCACATCCTTTCGTCTTTCCCTCTCCTTCCCTCTTTCCTGATGAGGCAACAGTTTGTTGCGAAAGCTTGAATTTTGTGTGTATATTTGTGTTTGTTTGTGTGTCTATCGACCTGCCAGCGCTTTTGTTTGGTAAGTCTCATCATCTTTATATATATATATATATATATATATATATATATATATATATATATATATAAAAAAACAAAGGTGATGTGACTTACCGAACAAAAGTGCTGGCAGGTCGATAGACACACAAACAAACACAAAGATACACATGAAATTCAAGCTTTCGCAACAAGCTGTTGCCTCATCAGGAAAGAGGGAAGGAGAGGGAAAAATGAAAGGATGTGGGTTTTAAGGGAGAGGGTAAGGAGTCATTCCAATCCCGGGAGCGGAAAGACTTACCTTAGGGGGAAAGAAGGGGTATACACTCGCACAGACACACATATCCATCCGCACATACACAGACACAAGACGGAAGGATTCATGATTGCAATACAGGATCAAACAATAAACACCAGATATTACAGCAAGCATATTATTAAAGATCCCAATACCACAACAGATAAATGCAGACTTTGCAAACAACAAATAGAAACAGTAGATCACATCACAAGTGGATGTACAATATTAGCAAATACAGAATACCCCAGAAGACATGACAATGTAGCAAAAATAATACAACAACAACTTGCCATACAACATAAACTGATAAAACATGTTCCCACATACAAGTATGCACCACAATATGTACTGGAGAATGATGAATACAAATTACACTGGAACAGAACCATTACAATAGATAAAACAACATCACATAACAAACCTGACATCATACTCACCAATAAAAAGAAGAAATTAACACAACTAATCGAAATATCCATACCCAATACAACAAATGTACAGAAGAAAACAGGAGAAAAAATTGAAAAATACATCCAACTGGCTGAGGAAGTCAAGGCCATGTGGCATCAGGATAAAGTTGACATTATACCAATTACACTATCAACTACAGGAGTCATACCACACAATATCCACCAGTACATCAACACAATACAGCTACATCCAAATGTATATATACAACTACAGAAATCTGTAATTATTGATACATGTTCAATTACCCGAAAGTTCCTAAATGCAATGTAACATATACTGTACAGTTAAAAGAAACTCACGCTTGATCAAGGTCCATGTCACTTTTTATTTTTAACCAGACATAACGTCTGAGAAAGGAATATAATAATAATAATAATAATAATAACTAACATGTTCAAGAAACGATGACAAATTTGTAGAACTCCAGCAACAAGAGAAGAAGCACTTATATTTTCTTGTATACAAGTGCAATGCACCTGTCTTTTCTTTCCACGAATGAGTCTATAACTTGGTCTACAGAGATCTTATCACTGGATAGCTCTCCAAGTAGTGTCTTTTCTATTGCTAATGTGCTCAAACACGACAGCCGGGTGTTGGACATTGAATTCTTTAAATAATTCTTCACTCGTTTAAGAGTACTCTTGCTTCATTCACTGCCTGCTGTAGTTGCAGGTAGGGTCAAAACCAAATGCAGGAACTTCGTTGTTTCTTCATAAACAGAGTCTAAATCATTGTTGACAATGTACTTTAAGAGGATTCTTGGAGATAAGTGTTTTACACATCAGCGTATATGTTACACAGTGCAGTTTCAAGTTGTTCTTGTTTGAAAAAAGGGTACTGTTCTAATGACTGAAGCAGTTTCAACATTGGAAATTTTTTTGATAGTTCGGGAAACACTTTTCGTTCAAATGGGGAGACTCATGAAATCTTCCTTCCATCTGAACAATTTGCAAATCCAGTATCTCATAAGTTAGCGCCATGAGAGATGTCTTTTGACTGTCATGGAATGATAAGATGCCATTCAAACACAAACTACATTTAATGAATTCATCAATGAATGTTTCCATTCTTAATTGCAGTAAATTTCTGAAAACAGTTGTTATTTTTTCGTGGCAAGCAGTTATACTGACAGATTTTGACTGAAGAACATTAAAGAATTGAACAACATAAACAAAGCAGCCTTGTTAGAAACAAAACAATTAGACAAACGTAGGATCATCCATCCATCATTTCATTCTCACAGCACAGCTCAAAGATTCTGGGTCCCACTGAGAGTCTATATCATCAATTGTATAATTAAAAACACTATATAGCTCTGAGAAATGACTAGATATTGTTCAAACTGCCCTGGAATGAAAGTTACAGTGAGTGTTTCTTGCATGTGGCACTTTAAATCCTTTCTCTTAGCAATACAGTTCGTTTTGATGATTTGCTGAGAAATGAATGGAATGCAGTAAAATCACTTACAAACAAGCGTACTTGTCATATGATTTTGGAGGCTTGTAACAGTACCAAATTCAGGTGGTGTGTATAACAATGAATAAACAGCGCATAGGGACAGAACTGCTTCACCAATTGTTGTGATCATCTTTTTCTCTGCCCATCATTACTGAAGTACCATCATATGTTAGACTAACCACTTTTCTTTCCACATTCCATTCTTTCAATACTGCATGAATACTGTTTGACAAACCTTCAGCAGTTTTATCTCGAGAAACATCGTAAAATCCAACGAATCTTTCCTCAGTTTTGTCCGCAATACAGTATCAGAATATTATACTCATTTGACTCTTGCATGACACGCATAATATTTCATCAACTTGAATCAAAATGAAATTGCAGTTCTGAATTTCAGATCTAATTTTCTCATTAACTGCCAGAGTTATCGTTTCTATTACATCATTCTGTATATCTGGAGAAGTTCCTTTAAAGGTTGAAGATGATGACAGATGGTCTTGGATTAACTGCTCTCATTGGGCTAGTAAATCCAGCTCTCATTGAGCTAGTAAATCCAACAATTCCAGATAGTTATCTTTGTAGCTGGAGGATTCATCCTCTCAATGGCCGCAAAAGGCTAGTTCTTGTTTACAAAGAATTAAATTACAATTGCCTGAATAATACAAGCCAATACTCTCCTGTTGGATGCAACTTGTTTATTGTATTTTATTGCTTTCAGATGAACGGCTTCAGAAAGGGCGTGCTCAACTCTACTTTTGCCTAATAACTGAAATGATTCTTTGTTCTGCAGGTGATGTTTTGATATTTGATGCTTTGGTGCTTTCTGGTCAAAGTTCTTTATTGTACAAATGCCCTCATTGCACCATTCCTTTTCACCATCAAACAGAAGACATATATAACAATATAATCTGTTATTAACTGCATTTGCAGGCTGCCTGAAAAGTGAATTTTTGTTTGGCTTCACTTAAAACTACACTGAGTATAGGAGTAGGTCATTTGTCCTTCAATTCACACTTTTTCTTCATATGGTATGTTAATGTAGAAAAAGGCGTTTTTAAAAAAAATTCTATAAGGTGTTCAGTTGCTCACTCACTCATGTTGGTGACACAATGAAAATATGCACTAAAATCTCACAAGAATGACTATGAACACAAACCGTGCAACTGTTCACTTCTGTGTTAAAATCCTGCATAGAAGTGACAGAGACTAGTCTCGATACCTGCTAGCAAGTGCAGCGCACCGACCTTCGTAGAAGAGGGGAAGTGGTGGGTGTGCAGACGCACACAGCCAGGTGAGGGAATGGAGGCAGAGACTGAGAGCAGTCGAGGCTCAAGCGGGCAGATACACCAATACTGGGGGTGCGGCGTGGGCTACAAGACTGATGTCTTCGCACATGTAGAGCTCTTAGCAGAAAGTTATTTCTATTTGTGCTATGAATTACTATTGAATCTTTTTTAAGTACAAATACAGGAGAGACTAAATGTCAAAGTCTCCCCTCACGCTACGCCACTGATATTTTCCATGGAATCAAACCTTTTACACATATGTGATGGCATCATATCGTCATACAAATTGTTTCAAGCACAGTGCAAGAAATTAATATGAACAGAAAACTGATTATCAGATTAAAATCAATAAAAAATTTAAAATTGGTCAAAATTGCTTTTATATTTGAAGCACTGGCAATCTTATGATTTAATTGAAACTAAACAGAAGTTTTGCCTTTTCACTAGGTGACACAAAATGTGATAATTCTGTAATTTTCAGCAAATTAGGTGACACTTTCAGTCCTTGCATGTAAAATTCAGGCACATTTTAAGCTGTGGGAAAACACATTGCATGTATAAAATGTGCAGTCAAAGAATGCAGGCATTATATTCAGTCTTAAATGATAAAGTGCCTATTTATACGTAGCTGCAGTCCCAATAGTTACTATCTGTGACTGGAGGGCTAAGCAACTGGAACAACCACGTACAAGTGCTAAAGTAATATTTCAAGATATACATATAAAAATAATAACAGTACATTTCCTCATCCTTTGTATACAGGGGTTAATACATATTTCATTAGGTACAGGCATAGGAAATTTAAAATTTGTACTTGAAGTTAACTGTCACCAAATACTGAATGTTTACCTGCCCAACATCATACACAATGTATCTGAAAAGTAGTTAAGAAAGAAAATAAGATTTTTTAATAACAATTCAAATCATAACTATAGTACATATCTTTGTAACACATTGCTGGAAATGACAGTTCACCTGTGCATTAACAATATTGATTTACTACTATCTCATTTTTAAGTTTTGGTTGAAACCATATAAGTCATTTTTCAAATGATGGGCTGAGGACAAATATTGTACCAGAGATGACACAAAACACTTTTCTTCAACATACATCTTTCTTTCCACACAGGATTATCAGTTGTCATGCACCCTCCTGACAGAAGTGCCTGTTGAGTTCGGACACAAACCTACATGCTAGGATAGAAACTCCAATTGAATTTGGAAATTTGAGCTAGATTCTGACAGACTGAAGCAGCAATGTGGATAATGATGTGTGCTTGAAAAGGCTGTAAAGTAAGAGGTTCATTCACAAAATGTTTGTGAGGCTCCTCCATAACAAATGGAAATGGAGTAACAAATTTTTTGAGATAGAGGGCTGGAAATACTTTTTGACATCAGTTTGCATCACTCATTTGTTAACAAATTTTTTGATGAATATTATTTTCTTTATGTGCAGTCTTCATCTGGCACATAAGCTGCCTGGCCATTATTTCCCTGAATTGGCATGGATTGTTATGCGCTGCCTGCTACAGTCAAGATTCTGGTACTATAAAAGATGCACTCATATCCTGACAAGACTGGTAAACTGAACATCAAAATGCAGACAGAGGTCAGTCACTTATTTCATTAGGTTTCATAGTTTGATAAAAACTTCATCCTACCAAATAGGATTTTTGAACTTTCCAGGCTAGATTATGCATAAGATCAGACAAACATAAAAGAGATGTGTATATAATATAGCATTAAAGTTTGAAATATAAGAACAGCTGTGGGATGTATTTAGGGAATTCTCTCTTCCAAATGATAACCCTGTGTCTTTTGTCAAACAAATAATTCAACCCAGTCAATGAAATCAGTCAAAACTCCTTTTTGAGAGAAGTTATCTGTTCAACAATTCCAGTCAGTACAGTGGCCCTTTTGACCAGGATCTATAACTTTTTGGCCTCCAATTCTTGAACATGCTGGGTAATGGACCCCTTCCATCTAGCTCTCCTGATTTCTCCATCTTCTTCACATTGCTTCTGCTTTACACGCTAACCATACTGATCTTGAACATTGTGATACTCCAGTACCATTCTCTTGTTAATGTTAGTCTTGAAGACAACACCACTTCATTTCAGGCTGTCAGATACTTGACGTATGGCTACCAGTGACTTGATTTATTGGTTGACTATCATACACTCTTTATTAATGGAAAAACCTTGCTCTAAAAAGGCTTGACAATTACTCAGAATGAGAACCTTTTGAAGAATGCTATACAAATGCTGACATGTGGTATCACCAACCCATAAATCTCTCCATAAGTGATCAATTCTCATCTCAGTCCTCCAGTAGTTTGCACAGAGATCCAGAAATATCTCGTTACCAAGTTGCACGAATTCTTTCTCAACTTTATCACTGTCCTTAGGACTTATCAAATTCTGTGGAGATAATTGTGCATGGCATTCAAGATTCTCACCTTGCTAGTTCTTGGGCTGTTTTTTTATAACTGGATCATAAAAACTTATGTGTTTACAAATGTCGTACTTCAAAGGTGACTTTAGAAGGAACTCTGAGAACATTTCAGTCAGAAAGTCCCTGCACTCGGTTCTGAAACTTAAAATATTTTTGGAGGCACTTTTACTTTTCTGAGCTCACACAGTACAGCATGACCTAAGTAATGTCTATTGCACAATTAAGACCAGAGTTTTATCAAGTTTTATATCACACAGCGATTTTGTGGCAGATAATACTTCAACCTTAACAACTAAGGACATCACATCAGCAAGTAGAGACATCATAGCATTGTACAGGAAAGATGACATGCAGGCTACACATTGGAATAACCTCAAAGAGGGTGTGACCTGCCCTGAGCAAAGCTAAAAAAAGATATTTTAGCCAGCAGCAGAGGATCTTCAAGGTATTTTATCATCATTTTCCAGTTGTAAGTATCTATTTAAATCTTGTGCTCCTTTACTTTGATTGCCTAAGTCTTTAGAAAGGGGATGGCTTTTAAGCCACAGTCGGCCACATCCTCATTTTCTAGGCAGTGCATGGAGCAAAACTTTTTAGGGAAAGGTGGACTCTCAGGTTTATTAAATCTTTTATAATCTGCTCTTCTTGGAGATACATTCTTCAACACATTATAAATCATTCACAGAAAAGGTGCAATGTCTGAGTTAGTCATTAAGGCTGCATTCTTGAAACTCTGATGAATTGTATGAAGATCACAAGATCCCATATCAGAAAAAGTTGATGCACTATCTTCATGAATACTCTTCAGATCAAGACACAAATCCTTCAAAAATGTCCCCCGCTTCAAGATTTTTGAGAATACTTTTCCTAAATTGTAGGGCTAAGACACAAACAGTACTGTATAATGTCTTGGTCTGCCCAAGCTGCATCTTACAAGTTAGCTACATTATCAATAGGAAATATGACTAAAAATAAAGCAGTCACTTTCCTTGTAGTAGAACAGGACACATGATTTTTGACAGCCAGCAAAGTCCAATATATATGACTGTTAGTCAGTGCAGCATTAGTGGCTGTGGTTAAAGTGATGTCAGGCTGCAATAGCTGGGAAGTTGACAAACCGATAGTCAACCGCGAGCTTCCCTATTCACCAGCTACTGTGATCTTATCAAGCATCAAGGTAACTTCTTCACTATGCCCAGTTATCTCGCCAGATAACAGGAAGTGTGATCCGGAAGTACCACCACCCTAAAAACAATCAAATATCCAAATAAAATGATGACATGATCCTTTTGATACTACATACCTACCAACCTTTAAAATCCAAAAATCTAGAGACACAGTTTAAACAAATCAGGAGGTAGGAATAATCGATAATCATGCCTGATTTTCAGTATAGTCATAAGACTACTGAAGCAAGTCTTTTCCTGTGATGCCAAAAAGCTGTATAATTGCTATAAAATACAAATAAAAACACTGTAACTAACCAAAGCATCAATTCCACATCCGTTATCTGTAGCATGGTTCAACTGTGGTACTATAGTGCATTTAAAATTGGTTGCATATTTTGACATTTGGGTTACCAGGGAAGACGTGACAGCATTGCTCAGGTAACACCAATGGCAAGTCAGCTTTCCCTACCATGCAGCCAGTGATTCACTTGGGAAAGCACTCTTATTGCCATGCCGTGGATGGACGGTACAACGTCGTGTCCTGCGTTGGATGGATATATGCATTCGACAGATCTTGTTGTAAAATGGTATTGCCTGCCACTGGTGTGCTCTAGAGCCATCAGGTATTGTGAATGAGTGTTTTGCGTTAGCGTTGCACTAATCACAACAGTGCAGCATGTCTGAACATCAGATGCGCATTAAAAGTTGCTCTCCAACAACGCGTTCACCGGCTGTGAACATAGTGTTCTGCTGCAATATATTTCTTCAAATTTGACGATAGTACTAGACAACGCAGATACCACTCTGTTGTGTTGGTAAAGCTCCAACAATTCACTGGAGGAAAGCAGATATTTTGCTTTCAAAAATGGTGCAAATGGCTCTGAGCACTATGGGACTTAACATCTATGGTCATCAGTCCCCTAGAACTTAGAACTACTCAAATCTAACTAACCTAAGGACATCACACAACACCCAGCCATCATGAGGCAGAGAAAATCCCTGACCCCGCTGGGAATCGATCCCGGGAACCTGGGCATGGGAAGCGAGAACGTTACCGCATGACCACGAGATGCGGGCAGATATTTTGCTTTGTATGGAAAAAAATGTTCTATTGAATAAAGCCAAACATTCCACACTACCTGATTGACAAACTAGTTAAGGTTAAAGGGCACAGTTTGATCAGGCTTCCTCTGTATCATGCTCATTTAAAGCCAACAGAGAATATATGGGCCTAGGTGAAAAATAAATAATGTACCACAAACAACAAGAAATGTATGCTCAGTGAGGTTGAAATGTTGACAAAAGAAGCCATTGAAATGCAGATGTTACACCGTAGGACAGGTCTCAAGTTGTCAGCCACATTACCTGTGGAGAGGCGTTCATGAAGGACTGTGATGAAATTTGAGTAATATGTAACTTCTCTTGTTGCCATGCAAAAATCTGCTATTTTGCCGAAACACAGCACAGCGTCACAATATTCTGATGCAGTTGAAAAAGAAATTGTGACAGAATCCTCAAACAATACAATAATAAACTAGCAAATGATGGCAAGACCAGTCAGTAGTTTATGAAAAATCCCATTTTCAGTACAAAAATCAATGTGGAACTTATTCGCTTATATTATTGTACCACCCACAGCAATTCTCATTTCACCAGCTATCGACGGTCCTTGAAAATTACATTATTTCATTACAAAAAGTCTGTAGTTGCTCGAATATCATGGTAGATATGGAAGTTTCACATATTAATCTTATAGCAAAAAACTATCGTTTTGTGTGCTACCATTAGCGAAAGTCATTTTTCCATACCTCAGACCTTTTATGACATATGAGATTTTTTCAATCTGACTTTTTCACTGGCGCATGTGTTCGTAACAGAGTGCTTTCTACATACATTCCTGTTCTTGAAACTGGAGACAGATAGCGATATCCTTCAACATTTGAAGAATAAGTCAACATGTTACTTACCTTTCATACACAGCAACACATGACGTAACAAGCACGAAATGAAAATGCATAGCGACCTTTATTTCTTACTGCAAATTTCAAGAATAGCTTGCAATTGTTTACCTAATACCAAAATATGTCAACAACTATGACCATTAGTGATATGGTAGACAGTTCATCATGAAGCTGATGAAATGAACTATAAGATGTATGAGAATCAGAGTAAATGGCATAATTGTTTCTTTAAAATAATTTGAGAAAGATTGGCCAGCTTGTAGGCAAGTGAACCTGTCAGGTTCTGTGCTGGGTGGGCCTGATATTACCACCAGCTTCAGACACATTCAGCGTATGCTGGCAACTGTGTTTCCCCCCACTCACTCGATACTGAATTGTCAAAGTCACAACTAATTTTAAACACACTAGAGGCTGGATGTTTCTTTACCATTCCTCCTATGATTGTGACAGTTTTTGTTCTTGCAGGGCTGTATTTTTTCACTGTACTGTTATCTGGTAACGTTTTTGTGAACAGGTCACTCATATGGTCAGTGAAATTAATTGGCAAGTTGTAAATGATGTAAATAATAATAACACTGAATTCTAATTTTTTTATTGGTCTCAAACTTAATATATTCTCAGTGGTTTGAAACATTGCTTTTTCCTCAGTGTAAAGTACAAATCTCATGTTGACAAAGATGGGATATGTGTATGGTGTGAAAAGTGGCAATTGACCCTAAATAAAGAAAAGTGTGAGGTCATCCACATGAGTACTGAAAGAAACCGTCAACTTTCAGTTAGAAGATAAATTGCACGAATCTCGAGTCTGTCAATTGAACTAAATATGTAATGAATAAATTTAATTGGAGAGACCACTTAGATAATATGTGAGGAAGGTGAACCAAAGACTGCACTTTGGTGCAGAACAATTAGAATATGCAGTAAATCCATTAACAATACTGCCTATACTACACTTGTCCACCTCCTGTCAGCAAACAGTTGCACAATATAGGATGCTACCCAGATAGAATTGACGGAGAACACTTAAAAAGTCCAGAAGGGTAGCTCATTTTGTATTAGCATGATACAGTGAGGTGAGAGTGTCACAGAAATTATACATGAGTTGGGAAGGCAAGCATTAAAAGAAAGGTGTTTCCTGTTGCAGCGAGAGCCATTCGCAAAATTTCAATCACCAGCTTTCTCCTCCGAATGTGGAAATATTTTGTTGACTCCAGCTACATAGGAAGAAGTATCATCATAATAAAATAAATCAGAGTGTGAACAGCAAGATATAGATGTTTGTTTTTCCTGTGCGCTACTCGAGGTGGATCGGAAAAGAAATAATCTGAAGCTGGTATGATGAACTCTCTGCCAGGCACTTAAGTCTGAATTGCAGGCTAATCATGTAGCTTAAGATTATAAGATGTAAACAACAGATCTTTCCTTGACATAATAATGCACGGAATTGTTGCAATATTGCTCCAAGAAAACAGAAGGAAAATGTTTGAGGTCAGATGATCTCCAAAATATTAGAATGACAGCATTAGTTGCTGCACTGCAATATATTGTTATTATTTTCAACAATTTGGTCCAGCTAATGTCTGTTGTTTCATCAATTACAATGCAATACATACTGTCATTGATATCTTGCCACAAATTTTTCACGAAATATGGGCTTAGTACATGTTTTATGACTGCACTATGCTTTGTTCTACGTATTTGAAGTTCTCTGGCAACATCATTGCCTGAATTTAATTATGTGCAACTCACTTAAGTGACCACATGATATGATCACACAATGGCAAAAATTGCAAGGGGAACCTCAGCTTGATTCAGTTCTAATGATTCTTTTATGCTTTTGAAAAGTATTTCCGTTTAGGGTGCTGCAACTGTCTAGTGTTCTTATGTGTCACTATGGCTAACTAAGTGCTATGACAAAATTTGCAAGATACTCTTGTGTCATGGCCAAAAATTCTTCCTTACCAGTTTGCAAATTTACTATCATGTTGCCAATTGAAACGTAACAGTCTAATTGAGACCCATTTAAACACGTAAATTTCAATCATATATGGTAATAATCTGACACAAACATGTATGGAAATATGTACTTATGGAAAAGTTATGAAGAAAATAATTATGTAATCTTAATTATACTAATATGGAGCAGCTCTGTAGATGAAGGGAACAATTCCCATGAAGGGAGTCTCTAGTAATTAATAAAAAATGTAAATCTATTATTGTAAATACATATTCGAGAAGTTATTCTCGAATAAAATAACAGACATGTACTAATATTTTTGTGCACTAGCTCTTCTGGAGAGAACACACGCTTATATATGTATTTTCAGTTTCTCTATGTCAATTTTAATTGTTAATTAATCAAAAAATTATTCTAAACAATGCCAAGGATTGTTCCGCATTGTTAAGAAAGTATAAATAGTTACAGCCATGATGGCATAGGGAGTCATTACTTTGAGTGTATTTGGACAGAAAGCATGTAGATTGTTGACCGTGATTTATTTCATTATTCTAAGTATGTTACAACTTATTTAAGATTTGTCAAGATGATTTTATTTACTTTGAGGCTGTATTAAATGTTCAGTGGAAACATTATACTGGATTAATTATTTAAAAATAACTTTAAGTTATTTTTTTACAGTAGCTGTTATCCAGGATTTCTGTTGTGACAGATTGTCAGCTACAATAAGAAATTAACGCATAGTAATGTTTTATGTGGTGGAGGAGCTGGGATGCAGTGTAATTCTGTAAAATAATCTTCTATTTTGTTTCAGAGTTAATTCGTTTGTTGAAATATTATTCCATTTTTTCGGAAACTGAAAAATGAAGAATGTGAGTAACACTACAAAGGACTTAATGATATTTATGTGAAAACGCAACTTGGAGAACCAACTGTTACTACAAAACTTACTTGAATTTTTACTTTTGGAAATTGGTTTTTCGTCCGCATTGTCATTATGGAGCATAATAGGGAGGTTAACAACAATAGGGAAGTTGACGACAATGGGGAGGTTAATGGAAACCTGCAAAGTAGCATAGATATTACTGATAATAATGCAGTTAATCGGGACAGTGAAATCGGGGAAGATAGAGACCACAGTAGTGTATGTTCCCCTTTCATGGGTTTGAATAAAATGTATCTGCCTTAGATAGGTTAGTTCAGTTAATGGAAGAACAAAAAAGATCAATTGTGAACAGAAAATTCTTCTTGATTCAGTTGATAAAATAATTAAGGAACCATGGAACCCAAATTCACAAGACAAAGGAGTGTTTAGACAGATGCTGGGAAAAAGTAGATGAGAATACCAAAAATGTGTCAACTATAGAAGGGGAAATTGTTTCCTTAAAACAGGAATACCAAAAATATGAAGAGGGGCTAGATTCTGTGGAAAATTTCAAAAAAGTTGCTGCTGTAGAAGAGTTTGCAGAATTAAAGGAAGATGTAGGCACTTGTTTTGGTAAAATTTCGAATTTCAAATCTAAATTTCAAGAAATTGCTGTCTGTAGTTACAGTCCATAGTGGAACAATGTAAACATAAAAACATTTTCAGGGGATGGCAATATACATCCAGCTGATTTGGTGTACCAGATTAAATTTTTTAAAAAGTTTTTAGATGTGGAGGCCTTGTCATGGGTGAACCAATCAATCAAACCCAAAATGTTGTTTAATGAGTTAGCATGAGCTTTCATGTACAATTTCTGGTCAGAAACTTAACAAGCCAGAATTAAGTCAGAATTTTTGAATGGGCCAAATTAAACCAAGTAGTGGACACATGAAAATCTTTTGTGAACAATTATGAACCTTGGTGCATCTTGATAAACCACTGGATGAGATGATCCAGATAGATGCATTACGACATAGATTGCTGAACAGGGTACAGTGGAGTCTTGTCTAGAGACAAGATAAATTGGACTTAGCATGGGAGAGAAATGACAGACCTGATGATAGCAGGGATAACAATAACAGAGCTTTCAATGGTCATTTTAATAGCAGATTCAGAAAAGACAACAGAAGAAATAGGGAGAGGAATGATAGGCAGTGACCAGAGAACAGGAATTTCGAACCAAGAAATAAGCTATGGGGGCAAAATCAGGGAAACAATAGTAATAATTTTGAAAACAGAGGAAGTGGTCCGGTAAACTAAGAGCTGCCTCTTTCAGAGCCTGACAAAATGGGGCAAATAGACATGGAGATTACAATCAGGCACATTGTAGTAATTTCAGAAGGGGAACAGGCAGAACAAATAGGACATACAAAAATTTTGTACCCAGAATACAACCTGAAGTGAGTAGAATGACATTTGATATTGAATCTTAGGAAAGTTTTTTATCTGAAAACAAAGATGAACAAAAAACTAGAAATTTCTTTAACAGTAGTAATGCAGTAGTAGTTGTTGATAGTAATGAGAACAGATCTGATCTGAGTATGGTTTAGTGAGAATGTAGAGTACCTGTGCAATGAGTGAAAAAGCTGATACTGGTGCTGTGTGTGTGGAAGCTGATGTTCATGTGCTTGGCAATGGAAATGAAAATGACAGAGTAATTCCAGATGAAATTGCAGTAGATAATAGACAGGAAAATGAGGATGTGATAGAACAGAGTAGTAACAGTGTTGAGGTTGTTGCAGAAGTGTGTGAAAAGAGAAATGAGTTTGGTGTTGAAAATAATATTAAGTGTGATAATAATGTTTCTGATAAGAATGTCTCAGATGATGATGATAATGATGTTAATGATGATATGTTACTTACAGAATTAGATGGGATGGTATATGTAGAAGTTAAAGTTGATGATTTGATGCTGAATGATTTAGGAAATTCTGGTGTGTGTTCGAGTAATGAGTTAAAAACCAGTAAAGCAGTGCCTGACAGATTAATGTTACCAGTTGATGTTAGTGATGTTGTGTCTGAATGTGTTTGTGAAAATAGAAAAGAAGATCTAACTAGTAATAGAATACAAAGTGTAGTCAATGACTATAGTAGCAAATGTCAGTATGGTGATCAAAAGTGTAAGATCTTAAGTGAAATTTGTCGAAGAGTGTGCTCAGGTGATAAAATTGCCATGAAAAATACGGAACAGTTTCCTGGTGGTAATATGATTAGTAAATGTGTAGAATCTGTAATAAAAGGTAGTGATTGTGATAAAGGGGTGAGTTTTCAGGATATAGCAGAGGATTTGTTATTTGAAAATGAAATCAATGAAATGGGTAAAGAACTGGGAAATCCATATATTGTAGTACAGATTAATGATTGGGTAGGAAACTGTCTTCTGGATACAGGCAGCCCAATTACAGGAATATTGAGAAAGCCAAGAGACAGGATCAAAAATAATAAAAATTTCACAGAATTTCCAGTAACAGGGGTAAAGATAAAAGGGGCAACAGGAAAAAGCAGTAAGTTCATTACCAGACAAGTCTTACTTGAATTTAAGATTAATGATATACAATTTATACAAGGATGCTTAGTAATTGATGATTTGAATGAAAACTTTATACTAGGTGTGAACTGGATTGTTAAGGCTAAAGTAAATTTTATGTGGGGTGACATGAAAATAACATTTGTTGAACCAAAAAGTGGGATTCATGGGGAAACAAGTATTGTAATGGAAGATCCTGGTCTAAGTAGTCTGATGAGAAGGATGCAAAAGACTAACAGTGATGATTATTGTGAGGAAGGGGAAGAATTTGATATTGATGAGTGTAGTTAATTATTACAGTAAACTAGATGTTAAAAAGGTATCTGAAACTGAAAGCAGAGAACAGGAGAGAGCTTGAAAATTTTTTGTGGGATTATAATGACATATTTGATAAAAAAACCTGGGAGAGTAAAAAGGTACCAATGTAGACTAAAATTGATAGCTCATGAATCGTTTTCTGTAAAACTGTATGCTATCTCTATCTGTAAGAGAAAGGAGGTAGAAAGAGAACTTAAGAAAATGGAAAGGTGGAAAGTAACAGAAAGAAATGGTTCAAATGGCTCTGAGCACTATGCGACTCAACTTCTGAGGTCATCAGTCACCTAGAACTTAGAACTAATTAAACCTAACTAACCTAAGGACATCACACACATCCATGCCCGAGGCAGGATTCGAACCTGCGACCGTAACGGTTACGCGGTTCCAGACTGAAGCGCCTTCAACCGCACGGCCACACCGGCCGGCTAACAGAAAGAAGTTGTAGTTCTTACAATAACCCATTAGTGGTTGTTTCGAAATGAGATGGGGATATTTGTTTAGTGCTTGACTTTAGACAACTTAATAAATATTAGGAGAGAGAAACTGACCACCCTGAAAGTATAGATGACCTACTAAATAAGTTTGAATATGTGAAATATATGACTAGCCTTGACTTGACTTCTGGATTTCATCAGAATGAATTAGAAAGAGGTTCTAGAAAATACACTGCATTTTTGTTTAATGGGAAATGTTTTCAATATTGTGTTGTATGATTTGCTTTAAATATACCTGTGGCAGAATTTATTAAGGGATTGGACTTTATTTTGGGTAAAGAACTCTTAGAAAAGTTAATTATTTACGTGGATGGCATTCTGGTATCAAGTAAGACCTGGGAGGAACATATTCAAATTGTAAAGGAAATTGGAGAGAAAATGAGACAGGGGGCTATGACTTTGAAATCAGAAAAATGTAAGTTTGCAATGGAAGAATTGAAATTTCTTGGCCATTGCATAAATAAAAAGGGGATTTTGTCTGATGGAGAAAAGATAGAGGCCATCACAAAATTCATGAAACCAAGAAAAAAAATTTAAAGCCTTATTTTGGATTAGTAAACTTCTATCAAAAATATATGAAATCAGAGGCACTTAATGCACGATGTTTGAACAACCTGTTAAGAAAAAATGCAGTGTGGGATTGGTCTGATGAGTGTCAGTTAGCTTTTGGCAGAATTAAGAGAGAGTTGGCAGAAAGTGAAATCCTCCATAGACTTGATTTACCTTACCCATTTTGTTTGAAGACATACAGTGTGATTATGGGCTGGGGGTACATTTATTCCAAGAGAAAGAAATTAACGGGAAAATTGAACATCATTCTATAATTCTATAGCATTTGCAAGCAGAACCTTACAAAAACATGAGAGAAATTACATGAGAACTGAAAAGGAACTTTTGGAAATTGTATGGGGATTCAAAAAATTTGAAAATTATTTGTTTGGGCATGAAGTCAAAGTTTATTCAGATCATAAAGCTTTAACTTACTTACAAGAGTGCTAATTGTATTGATGAGGGTGTTCGGGTTCGTTGCACTTATAATCATCCCCATTTAGCAGTAGTTCATTTATTAACATTAACACATACAAGGATCACAAAGAAATGACTGAACATGGTGGAACATCCAAAGATAAGGCTTAGAGTCCAAAGATGAATGCATATAAATGTTGGTGTCGATTTCATCGGCGCCACAGTATCGTGGGACAATTACCAGGTGGTCAATGTTCTTACAACAGTTCAAATTCACAATTAATTTTATAAAGGGTAAGGAAAATGTCACTGCTGATGCCCTGTCAAGAATGCCAGTGGGGAATGGAAATAGTAATGAAAACAGTAGTCAGGAGAGAAAATTTAAAATTATTTATTTTAAAGATGCCAAAGCGGAAAGTGAAATTAGAAAAAACTGTAATCAATTGAGAAGATATCAAAATGGTGATGATCATTGGAATCTTGTTAAAAGTTATATAGGGAAGATAGGTCATGAGAAAGTATAAGTGTACTACCAGGTCTTCAGAGGTATTCTATTTTATAGATACAGCACAGATAGTGATGCTTGGAAAGTTTGTTGGCCACATTCTCACATAAATACTTTGATAAAGTAAACACATGAAAGCTTCAGACACTGTGGCACATTGTAATGTATTCAAAAGATACAAGAGTGTATATATTTTCATAATATGTCTAGGAGAGTTAGGACCTTACTTGCCTGCTGTGATAGATGTCGAAGAACAAAAGTTAGTAATGAAAGCAACAAGCGACTCTTACAAAATGTGGTACCACATAAAGAGTTGGATATGGTAGGGATAGATTTGTATGGTCAACTTCTAAGAGTTAAAGGGGGATTTCAGTATATTTTTATCAAAGTAGATTTGTTTTCGAATAATGTGAGATTTTATCCTTTAAAGAAAGCAACTAGTACAAAAATAGCTTCCACATTTGTGAAGGACTACTTCATTAAAGTGAGTACACCTCAGGCAACTTTATCTGTCAATGGGAGCCAGTTTATTTCTAAATTTTGGAAGGAATTTGTGGAAGGACATAACATCAGACATATCTTAATATTATCCTATTCACCTAAATGCAACCCAACTGAATGGTACATGAGGGAAATTGGTAGATTATGTAGAACTTACTGTAAGAAAGATCACACAAATTATTTATGTTATATTAATGAATTTTAAGACATTATGAATAGCCCACGACATGCCACCACAGGATACTCTCCTTACGAGATCATGTTTGACCAAAAACCACCTTACCTAATCAGAGAACTTATACAGTTTCCAGCTTGTAAAAATATAACAGCAGCTGAAAGAGAGGAGATAGTTAGAAGAACTATGAAAGATTATTATGAAAATATAAAGAAATTGCATGACAAACAAATAAAAAACACAGAATTCAAAGTTGGGGATCCAGTTTTGACAAAAAGTTACACCAAATGTAAAGCACTAAATAGAGAAAAAAAGAAATTATTTGATATTTATATAGGACCATTTGAAACTGTTGAAAACCCACAACCAAATGCTTATAGACTTGTATATCCTAAGTCTAAAAGATTATTTGGATTGAGGAACGTTACACAGCTGAAATTATACAAACAGCCTTCATCACTCATATAACATAACAAGCATTGTCTTTCCTCAGGAGATTACAAGCTCTTTTTGCAATTTGGGGGTGGCGAACACAAGGCTCTGAGCTGGTGGGACTCTTTGCTTTTCAAATCACAGCCTGCCTTACTTTTCTGTACAAACTGACCCTCTTTCTCTTTCTGATTTGGACAAATAATTAGAGACTGGATGTCAAAAGGAACTGGTGCACATATCTCATACTAAGCCAGCTGCCTTTTTCTGGTTATCTGGATATGAGTACATACTTTGGGCAGGTTTAATAATGTGCGGTTTAATAATACAACCAGAGTATGAATTTTGAGGAGAGTTGGTGTAATATTTACTTATGATGTCTGTACAGATATAATGAGGTTCTGTTACTTTACATTTTGGATATGATACTCTCACTGTGATGATAATGTTGTACTCTCATTGTGCTGATGATTTTGTGAAAAGTTGAGAAAGTGTTTAGAGTTGGTGTGAAATTTACTTAAGATATCTGTGCTGTTATAGTGACATTCAATCAGTTTAAATCTGGGATGTGATTACAATTAGGTTAGATTGTTTGTAGTCTTATATATATGTTCTTATTTGGTTTGTCCTGTTACTATACCTATTATGCAAAAGTCACTGGATAGACATTGATATATTATCAAGTATGAAAATACTCTAAGTCATGATCGTGTCCTTAACATATATTAGATATACTGTATAATTGGCAAATACATGTTTATCAGAAATAAATTTATTATGTTTGTATTACTTAAATGGTTCCATCTGTGGAGCATAAAGAAAATGGAATTTTATGTTGGAGATAGTGATTGAGACAATAGTGTTTCTGATTACCAGGATTTGAGATTCACACAGTTTTATTTTCTACTGCTTTAATGACCATTATGATCAACCATTGGTAGTCTTTTTTAATTATTCTTTTGCCGTCTTAGTACTATAAAATAGGGATAATGTTTGCTACATGTCTGGTATCTGTATAAGTCATGCTATCTCCTTAGTACAGATACAAGGTGTTCTTTGTCACAATGTCTACAGCTCAGCTATCAACTTCATGTAATACAAAATGTTTGAGTTAGGTGCCTTTCAATACGACTGTATGTTACAGCAAGTCAATGCTTTTCAATATATACAAATGTTATCTTACAATCTGATTCTTAATATAAACTGGTTAAATTTCTCCAATATCTTATTGAAAATACTCTGATGAAAAATACTGATTAATATGAATTGAGTAGCAAAGGAAAAATTAAAGATTGAGGATTTGTATTCATGGTATAGTTATGTTCTTGCAGACATCTACTGCTGATTGAAGTATAGTTGATTCATTAATACGTAACTGATGAGGAAATATATATTTACCATAACTTTAGAATTGCTGAACTAACCATTTCACTCCTACTGTTACCCCGTTCATATGTAACCAGTGGTACTTTACCCTTCGCCTCAACCTATGTTGGAATTTACCTTACCTGTGCCCAGTTTTCCGATCTCTCAGATCTGATGATCTTGCATTATGTGAAATGTGGTGATGATGAACGAGAAATCTGTCAACTAGTTGTTGAGCAGTATGTATTCTGGAAGTAACCTGCTGATTCTCAATTTTCCATATTCAATTTACCAATGTAAATTGACTACATCTATGCTACGAGAACATGATGTCTTTGACAGTTGTTGTGAGCAAATACTTCTATCCATCTTTGTGGTTTCCTGATCTGAAATGTTCATGTCAATTCAGTTGCTCTAAAGTCTGTGTTCGACTTGTAAACAAATAAGGACATTTGGTCCTACTAATGGTACAGTCATTATGTCTATGTGTTTTTCAACAGTTTAAAACTGACAAAATTTTTCCATGAAAATAGATGTCTGAAAGGCTATCAATTACTGTTTCTTGTAAATTGCTTGACAACTATCTTTACATGATATGATGCACACTATAATCATCTGTTTAATCTAGTCTATCTAGACTTAATACAATGATATACTATTACATGCAATATAATCCTTTTTTAATCACCTATTGTCAATGTATTCTCAAACTTATGAGTGTTTATTCATACGCGCTGCTGTTTGAAATATCTTCTACCTCTACTTAACACGATGCTAACTGTCATGTGCAACATGGTTCTTAGTAACCACTTATTATCAATGCTCTATTACTTTCAAAAGAAATATATTTACTTTAATTAGATCTACAGCTTACAGGCACAAAATTAGAACTAGTGGTGTATTGACATTTATTATACCATGATGTGCTGTCACATGCAACCTAACTCCCTGTAATCATAAAGACATGAAATATGTCCTTGAACTTAGTGTAAGACATATGAAGGGCTTATTTCAATAATGGTACAAGTCCACTTTTGTTCATTCTGAGATACAGAGTCCTGAAGTTAAAAGAGCGCTGAAAAACCTGCAGTTGAGATACCAGAAATTTTCAAGAATATATACTCGAATTCCCCCCTTGAACCATGGACCTTGCCATTGGTGGGGAGGCTTGCGTGCCTCAGCAATACAGATGGCCGTACCGTAGGTGCAACCACAACGGAGGGGTATCTGTTGAGAGGCCAGACAAACATGTGGTTCCTGAAGAGGGGCAGCAGCCTTTTCAGTAGTTGCAGGGGCAACAGTCTGGATGATTGACTGATCTGGCCTTGTAACATTAACCAAAATGGCCTTGCTGTGCTGGTACTGCGAACGGCTGAAAGCAAGGGGAAACTACAGCCATAATTTTTCCCGAGGACATGCAGCTTTACTGTATGATTAAATGATGATGGCGTCATTTTGGGTAAAATATTCCGGAGGTAAAATAGTCCCCCATTCGGATCTCCGGGTGGGGACTACTCAGGAGGACGTCGTTATCAGGAGCAAGAAAACTGGCATTCTACGGATCGGAGCGTGGAATGTCAGATCCCTTAATCGGGTAGATAGGTTAGAAAATTTAAAAAGGGAAATGGGTAGGTTAAAGTTAGATATAGTGGGAATTAGTGAAGTTCGGTGGCAGGAGGAACAAGACTTTTGGTCAGGTGATTACAGGGTTATAAATACAAAATCAAATAGGGGTAATGCAGGAGTAGGTTTAATAATGAATAAAAAAATAGGAGTGCGGGTTAGCTACTACAAACAGCATAGTGAACGCATTATTGTGGCCAAGATAGACACAAAGCCCATGCCTACTACAGTAGTACAAGTTTATATGCCAACTAGCTCTGCAGATGATGAAGAAATAGATGAAATGTATGATGAGATAAAAGAAATTATTCAGGTAGTGAAGGGAGAAGAAAATTTAATAGTCATGGGTGACTGGAATTCGTCAGTAGGAAAAGGGAGAGAAGGAAACATAGTAGGTGAATATGGATTGGGGGGAAGGAATGAAAGAGGAAGCCGCCTTGTTGAATTTTGCACAGAGCATAACTTAATCATAGCTAACACTTGGTTCAAGAATCATAAAAGAAGGTTGTATACCTGGAAGAATCCTGGAGATACTAAAAGGTATCAGATAGATTATATAATAGTAAGACAGAGATTTAGGAACCATGTTTTAAATTGTAAGACATTTCCTGGGGCAGATGTGGATTCTGACCACAATCTATTGGTTATGAACTGCAGATTGAAACTGAAGAAATTGCAAAAAGGTGGGAATTTAAGGAGATGGGACCTGGATAAACTGAAAGAACCAGAGGTTGTAGAGAGTTTCAGGGAGAGCATAAGGGAACAATTGACAGGAATGGGGGAAAGAAATACAGTAGAAGAAGAATGGGTAGCTCTGAGGGATGAAGTAGTGAAGGCAGCAGACGATCAAGTAGGTAAAAAGACAAGGGCTAATAGAAATCCTTGGGTAACAGAAGAAATATTGAATTTAATTGATGAAAGGAGAAAATATAAAAATGCAATAAATGAAGCAGGCAAAAAGGAATACAAACGTCTCAGAAATGAGATCGACAGGAAGTGCAAAATGGTTAAGCAGGGATGGCTAGAGGACAAATGTAAGGATGTAGAGGCTTGTCTCACTAGGGGTAAGATAGATACTGCCTACAGGAAAATTAAAGACACCTTTGGAGAGAAGAGAACCACTTGTACGAATATCAAGAGCTCAGATGGCAACCCAGTTCTAAGCAAAGAAGGGAAGGCAGAAAGGTGGAAGGAGTATATAGAGGGTTTATACAGGGACAATGTACTTGAGGACAATATTATGGAAATGGAAGAAGATGTAGATGAAGATGAAATGGGTGATAAGATACTGCATGAAGAGTTTGACAGAGCACTGAAAGACCTGAGTCGAAACAAGGCCCCGGGAGTAGACAAAATTCCATTAGAACTACTGATGGCCTCGGGAGAGCCAGTCATGACAAAACTCTACCATCTGGTGAGCACGATGTATGAGACAGGCGAAATACCCTCAGACTTCAAGAAGAATATAATAATTCCAATCCCAAAGAAAGCAGGTGTTGACAGATGTGAAAATTACCGAACTATCAGTGTAATAAGTCACAGCTGCAAAATACTAACGCGAATTCTTTACAGACGAATGGAAAACTGGTAGAAGCCGACCTCGGGGAAGATCAGTTTGGATTCCGTAGAAATGTTGGAACATGTGAGGCAATACTGACCTTACGACTTCATTTGTAGACTTAGAGGAAGCTTTTGACAATGTTAACTGGAATACTCTCATTCAAATTCTGAAGGTGGCAGGGGTAAAATACAGGGAGCGAAAGGCTATTTACAATTTGTACAGAAACCAGATGGCAGTTATAAGAGTCGAGGGGCATGAAAGGGAAGCAGTGGTTGGGAAAGGAGTGAGACAGGGCTGTAGCCTCTCCCCGATGTTATTCAATCTATATATTGAGCAAGCAGTAAAGGAAACAAAAGAAAAATTCGGAGTAGGTATTAAAATTCGTGGACAAGAAGTAAAAACTTTGAGGTTTGCCGATGACATTGTAATTCTGCCAGAGACAGCAAAGGACTTGGAAGAGCAGTTGAACGGAATGGACAGTGTCTTGAAAGGAGGATATAAGATGAACATCAACAAAAGCAAAACGAGGATAATGGAATGTAGTCTAATTAAGTCGGGTGATGCTGAGGGAATTAGATTAGGAAATGAGACACTTAAAGTAGTAAAGGAGTTTTGCTATTTAGGGAGTAAAATAACTGATGATGGTCGAAGTAGAGAGGATATAAAATGTAGACTGGCAATGGCAAGGAAAGCGTTTCTCAAGAAGAGAAATTTGTTAACATCGAGTATAGATTTAAGTGTCAGGAAGTCGTTTCTGAAAGTATTTGTATGGAGTGTAGCCATGTATGGAAGTGAAACATGGATGATAACTAGTTTGGACAAGAAGAGAATATAAGCTTTTGAAATGTGGTGCTACAGAAGAATGCTGAAGATAAGGTGGGTAGATCACGTAACTAATGAGGAGGTATTGAATGGGATTGGGGAGAAGAGAAGTTTGTGGCACAACTTGACTAGAAGAAGGGATCGGTTGGTAGGACATGTTTTGAGGCATCAAGGGATCACAAATTTAGCATTGGAGGGCACCGTGGAGGGTAAAAATCGTAGAGGGAGACCAAGAGATGAATACACTAAGCAGATTCAGAAGGATGTAGGTTGCAGTAGGTACTGGGAGATGAAGAAGCTTGCACAGGATAGAGTAGCATGGAGAGCTGCATCAAACCAGTCTCAGGACTGAAGACCACAACAACAACAACATACTCAAATCTGCATTGAGATACCAGAAATATTCAAGTGTATATACTTGAACTGTTCTTGTCTCTCAACTGCAGGATTTCAGTGCTCTTTTAACTTTGGGACTCTGTATCTCAGAATGAACAAAAATGGACTTGTACCGCTATTGAAATAAGCCCTTCATATACGCCTTGTGAATTGGAAAGAGAACTTATATATCACTTGGCTGAGGTTCCAATAACTTTAATTTTATATCTCAGAACTGTCTTAAGTATTTTACATATTGTGAACATTGTAACACTTGCATGATCTGCCCAATGAGGCAGTTGACTTTGTTTATATATTGATATGAGATATGCTGTAATTCGATGCATTTGGCTACCTTATTTCTATATTTTCATGTTGATGTAGTGATTTATGTTTTAGCAGCAACAGATATCAGAGGAAAACAGTAATCCTGTACCTCGCTTTAGTATTTTCATGTTTATGTCTCAGATATATCACAGGTTTCAATATTTCATGTTTACGTAATAGATTATGTTTGATCAAACCCAGATACTAGAGGTACTGCTTATAAGTCCGCTGGTAAGATCTAGTACTTTTTACTTGGATTAACCAATACAATATTATATATGTCATTTACTCTGTCCTGCAAATGCTAATTGTTCATCCTTCATTGATCAGTCAATAGGGAGTTTTGGGGTTAATTTTCGGGGACTGAGAATATGAAGCTGTGGTAAGTCAATTCTGCAGGGAATGCCGAACACTCTACTCCCTCTGGTGCCACAGTGAAGTACTGGAACAGTGGGGGTCCTTGGTAGAGGGGTTTCCTGTGTTTGGGGTCTATCATCTTTTCTTCTTCAACACCAACAATCTGAACCTTCTATTTCATTTCTTATGTCTCATTAGAGTACCAAGCTATCCTTCCCTCTGTCCACATGCATATGTCTCTATTGCTGAGACTCTTCTAATTTACTGTGTCAGCTTTATTAAGTGACTAAAGCCTATTTTATAGGAGGATCCAGGGAACAAGCTAGCATTTCTGCACGATCAAAGGCAGAGCCACGTGTGAAAGCACTCACGTGATTTACCAACTGACCTGCCTACACTGTGACGCATTCTATGTGGGAATGACCAGCAACAAACCATCCATTTGCATGAATGGACACAGGCAGACAGTGTTTGTTGGTAATGAGGATCACCCTGTGGCTAAACATGCCTTGGTGCACGGCCAGCACATCTTGGCACAGTGTTACACCGTTCGGGTTATCTGGATACTTCCCACTAACACCAACCTATCCAAACTCCGGAGATGGGAACTTGCTCTTCAATATATCCTCTCTTCCCGTTACCCACCAGGCCTCAATCTCCGCTAATTTCAAGTTGCCGCCACTCATACCTCACATGTCATTCGACATCATCTTTGCCTCTGCACTTCCGTCTTGACTGACATCTCTGCCCAAACTCTTTGTCTTTAAATATGTCTGCTTGTGTCTGTATATGTGTGGATGGATATGTGTGTGTGTGCGAGTGTATACCCGTCCTTTTTTCCCCCTAAGGTAAGTCTTTCCGCTCCCGGGATTGGAATGACTCCTTACCCTCTCCCTTAAAACCCAAATCCTTTCATCTTTCCCTCTCCTTCCCTCTTTCCTGATGAAGCAACCGTTGGTTGCAAAAGCTAATATTTTGTGTGTATGTTTGTGTTTGTTTGTGTGTCTATCGACGTGCCAGCACTTTTGTTTGGTAAGTCACATCATCTTTGTTTTTTTATATATATAATAGAGGGAAACATTCCACGCGGGAAAAGTATATTTAAAAACAAAGATGATGTGACTTACCATACTAAAGTGCTGGCAGGTCGATAGAAACACAAACAGACACATACATACACACAAAATTCAAGCTTTCGCAACAAACTGTTGCCTCATCAGGAAAGAGGGAAGGAGAGGGAAAGACGATAGGAAGTGGGTTTTAAGGGAGAGGATAAGGAGTCATTCCAATCCCGGGAGCAGGTAAGGTAAGTCTTTCTGCTCCCAGGATTGGAATGACTCCTTACCCTCTCCCTTAAAACCCACTTCCTTTCGTATTTCCCTCTCCTTTCCTCTATCCTGATGAGGCAACAGTTTGTTGCGAAAGCTTGAATTTTGTGTGTATGTATGTGTTTCTATCGACCTGCCAGCGCTTTCGTATGGTAAGTCACATCATCTTTGTTTTTTATATATATATATATATATATATATATATATATATATATATATATATATATATATATATATATATATAAAGACATTGACAGCGGCACTATAGGTACACACAATGGATCCAGCTGCAGATTTATTAATACTAGAATGCATAACATTACTGTAACAAAGATGAAATATCAGTTATTATAAATGTTTAGATAGTATAAATTCTAGAGCTAGTAAATGTTACTAAATTAAATAGTGCTGTTTCTGTATGTTAAATGGATAAAGTGGTTTTTAAAAGTAATTTTATCATAAAACCACCCTAGTATGTTTAAAATCTACCATAGTTCCGACTAGCCAATAGAGGGTACTCGAAACCACCAGATTTAGTACATAAATCCAAACAGCACATAAAACTGACCAATATGAGTATATATTCCACAGAATGTACAGGAAAGAGGAAATACTACAACCTATAACATGTCATGCGCATTTCCTGATTTCTATAAACTCCGAGAAGTACATCAATTAATAAGTCTAAAAGCAAAGGAATTTGCACAATTGGCCAAAAACTGAAATGATGAGTTTTGAAAACAATCGTCTTAGGTTCGATGATGTTAGCTACAAATTGGGATCCTCATACCTATATCAGGAGAATCCACAGATATGTATTATCAAGTGAAGAACAATGTTTGTCAATAGATGGGTATGTCCTGTTTCGGAACACACATGCAATAAAGAAGGGATTAATGAAATCAACACCTTCATCTAAAGAGGAAACAAGAAGAACAGAAACATCAGGAAAGCAGGACAGAGAGAAGTAAGATTATTTAATTGGATAGATAAAAAATATCCTCACCAAACGGTGGCAGAACACATACACACACATAAAAGATTGTTGTAAGCTTTTAGAGCCAGAGGCTTCTTCTTCAGGCAGAAGAGTTGAAGGGGAATGAAGAAGGGTGATGCGAAGGGACTGGAGAGGTCTAGGAAAAGGGGTAGATTTTGGGAAAGTTAACCAGAGCCGTGGGTCAGGGGAGACTTACCATATGGGGTGAGAAGGAAAGACTGATTGTTGGGGACAGAATCAGATGGGATTTGAAAACCTGTGAGTTTAAATGTGGAAGACAGGGTAATATTCATGAGTTAATATGAGTGAAAAGCTAATTGCATTGTAAGTAACAGTTGTGGGAGGGGGGTGGGGGGTGGGTGGGGGGTAAAAACTTAATGGAAAGAAAATGGAAGATGTAGAAAACTAAAATGGAGTGAAGCAAAGAGTAGGTACAGTGAAGGAATGCTGAGATGGAAGAAATTTATGTAAATTAAGTCCAGGCAGGTGGCGAGAACCAAGAACATTTTTTGGTGGTAGTTCCCACATGTGGAGTACTAAGAAACTGGGGGAGGAATCCAGATGGTGTGTGTGGTGAAAGAAGCGCAGTGGTCACAAATTTCTTGTAGAGCATGCTCGGCAACAGGATACTGCGAGTTGCCAGTATACACCCTCTACCTACGCCCATTCATCCTAGTTGATAATGTGGTGGTAGTCATGCCGATGTAGAAGGCTGAACAGTGTTCACATATAGCTGGTATATGACGCGTCGTTTCCCAGGCGACTCTTCCTTTGATTGTATATGTTTTGCCAGTTACAAGGCTATTATAGATGTTGCAGGAGGCTGCATAGGACAAGTCTTTCAGCAGGGATGGTCACAGGGGTTGGATCCATAGAGTAGGGAGATGGGTGCAGAAGGAACTTAAGGTTTGACAAAAATACAGTGGAGACTGGGAGGGTGACGGAGAGCTACTCTAGGTGTGGTGGGCAAACTTTCAGACAGAATGGATCTCATTTCAGGACAAGATTTTAGGAAGTCATGGCCCTGTGGGAGTATCTGATTAATGCAATCCAGACCAGTATAATAATGAGCTGTTTTGTGGAGGGATCAGCAGTACCAGGATTGTAAGTGATGGCCCACAAGATCTGCATTTTAACTAGGCTAGTGGGGTCATTATGTGCAGTGAAGGCTGAAGTGAGAATGGTGGTGTATTGCTGTAAAGATTCTGCATCCAAACAAATATGTTTGGCTCTGATGCCGAGGCTGTATGGGAAGGAATGTTTGACAAGGAAAGTATGGCAACTGTCAAAATGAAAGTACTGTTGTTTGTTGGTAGGTTTAATGTGAAGAGAAGTGTGTACTTGGCCTTTGGTGAGAACAAGGACAACATCAAGGAAAGTGCTTGTCTGGCTGAAACATAATTTTCATGTAATTGGCTTAATATGAACTGAATTCTTTGAATACCAACCCATTGGTGAGGCAACCTATCTTTTTGGTTATTACTTTATGTCTGTTGTTGAAGACTACTAAAGTAAAGATCATATTGTAAGGAAAAATATTTCCAAAGTAAATACTGGGCTCTGCTGCTGTCTGCATGATACTTTTTGCTAATGCCAACCTGCCATTTTAATTTATTTAGTGCTGACAGTGACACGGCCTTCTACATCTTTCCACAATGGTCTACTTAAGCAACTGTTACCCCTACTTAATTTGCTATGGGATGAGTTTGTTAATCTGTTAATGGGAATCTTAGAGTTCTATTGTGTTTTATTTGTCTCTTTGTCCCTGACCTTTTCAGCCTCACTACAAATCATTGCAAGATCACATATAACTTAAATAACAGGTGTTTTACAAAAAGTGATTATACTGCACTGATAGATGATCATACTGCATTCTGTATTGCTCACTCTTTTCATTAATCCTGTGCAACAGGTGTGGCCTGAAGTTAATTTTATTTTGGTTCAATATATGTCTACACAGATTAGGGTTTCCTTCATTCTCATAGCAACAATGACAGCTGTATCAATCCCTAAACTGTCAACAATCCCGCATGTTGGGAATGCTTTATCCATCAATCACAGCATGAGTTACCAGATGTCCATATGTTATCAAAGTTTGCCACTACAATATATAGTTTTGTGTGTCTGTCTGTTATGCATGAAGGAAACGCTAATCCTTGGACCCCGCCTGGAAGTGCTCATGCCACATGAAATTCCTTGGATAGAAATTTGAAGTTATATTTGAAGTATGTTTATGATTAGGTTCTGTTTCAAACCTGATACAATACCTGCAATTGACCATAACTAATCTATTGGTTTCATGGAGAAGTAATATTTTGCTTAGTCCATGTTTTAATTTTGTCACTGCCTGCAAAACCTGTAGCACTATGCAATAATACACAAGTATCATTTCATAATCCTCATCTGACATGGATTTTGAAGGGAGATCTGCAGTGCTAGAGTAAAATGAGTCATGTATTTATCCTTCTCAAGATTAATATTCCAGTCTTCTGTCAGAACATTTTGAATAGGCATTCAACATAAATTCAAACAATCTATTACAGATACCAGATGGATGAACACTGAATATCCAGAAAGGAGACATTTGTATGTTTCACCATGATATCGCAGATAGCAATAACTATTACTCCTTTAAGACTATTGCACATTGATTTTATACTTTTATGCACAACTGTGCTGGAGAATTTGGTAAACAATTTTTTCATGTTACCATGAACAAGTGTGGTTCCTGGTAATCTTATCTGAGGGTAACAACCTCAGTTAACCGTGCTATTACAAACGTTTTCTTCATCATTGAAAGATAGAATGCAGCTGTGGACTGCTTGCAATGGGTGTGTGTCAGTGAGTGGAGCTGAGCCACGCATTCTTGTGTCATGATAAGA
Source organism: Schistocerca nitens (assembly GCF_023898315.1). Classification (NCBI taxonomy): domain Eukaryota; kingdom Metazoa; phylum Arthropoda; class Insecta; order Orthoptera; family Acrididae; genus Schistocerca; species Schistocerca nitens. The sequence continues at coordinate 601,567,712 of NC_064620.1, read as the reverse complement.
GGCACATTGCACCATAGCCTCACACTATATGCTGCTAATAAATGCTGTCTGCTTTTTTCTTAAGAACCTACAACTATTAAAATTTCTGTGCGTTAATATACTAGAAGCTCATTGCTGTACCCCTTACTGATGCAATCAGTCTTAAGTGCCAGTCACCATTCCTCTCCTACTTCATTGGAAGAATTTTGAAACTATGAAGAGACCCTATGTAGCCAGAACACCAGGTAGCCTGTAGGTTGGTCCATGCTATGGGTTTGCAGTACCCTCGTTCGACCCCCCTTGCAGGAGGGCCATCTGATGCATGTTTAGATAAACGCCACGCCGTGCAGTTGCACTGATGAGGGTCAGATGGCACCTCTTTCAGGAAGAGACCCAACTGTGTTTTTCTGTGCTGAACACTCATATCCAGTCCTCTGGTGCCGAACCCTAAGGCCTGGTGATGGGCACTGTGTGATTCCCACATTAACACAACAGTACTGATCCTCCAAACCAACACAGTATTAAAGCAAGTACTAGAAAAGTTCCAGTTACTTGCAATGATGGGGGTACTACTTACTGTAACTTCTTATCAACCAAATAAAATGGTTTTGTAAAAACATTCCATTGCCTCTTAGTGAAATGCTCATAAAAAGACATAGGGTGCAGATACATTCCACCATCACATTTACTAACCCTATTCATGTTCATAGATCCATATTTTGCTACCTGATGCAGGACAATGCCTGAGAGTTTGCATGAATTAGACCAAGTGTGAGTAGAAGGTTCTAGAAGGTTCTAGCACCCCGAACTTTAAGCCTTGCGTAGGCTAGTCACGCGGCAGCATGTGATGCCTACGTGATGAACTAGCCATTCTCCACTGTTTGCTGTGTCCACGGTTTGCCGCTAACTGTGTTTGAGCCTCGTGATGCTGCATACTCCGCTCTTGTTAGTCGAGTACACATTACACATTACACATGAGATAGTCTGGTCACGTCCGCCTCGCTTGATCTGTAGCAATAATTTTCCAGCCTACAGCCTACATGATTCTAATTGTATCTTCTACTATTCGCGACACCTCCCCTTCCCCAGGGGAAAATTTTGTAAGCTCGGTCCCTCGAGATTACAAAATTTTCGTTTTCTACTCGCGGTGCCAGTAAAACTTACCAGTCTTTATTATCATCAAGACTTGACATTATAAACATAAGAATACATGGCACAGACATAAAAAAACCACAAGAAGTTATAAGATACAGTTGAGTGCCGTCCATAATGTGCATAGAACAAACAAAATTCATGTCACATATTCAAAAAAAATGCTGAAAATTTTTTTCCAAGAGCATACAGAATAGATAGATACATAAGTACACATTTGAATTTTATACACATACAAAAGATCTGATTTGTCATCAATTTAGGATACATCAGGAGGGTAAGATTATCAATAAACATACAATTGTGTTATCTCCTGTCTGTCTTGGAGGTTAACAGCTCCATTGCTCTGGCACGGGGCTCTGAGAGTTGTGGCGTTTGACTCTGTTCTCTCCATTGTACCCTATCGGAGAGAGGAGTGCGACGTGTACAACTTGATTCATACTCTCCCCCTTCTGCTGCCGCTTCACCTTGCTCGGTTTGGCGGGCAGGGGTGTACCGAACACTTCGTTCCCAGCGGCCATCCGCTACCACTGTATTTGTCACACACACTTTAGCACAACAATGCCCTCCGATTTCACACAATCTTTTGCCACACATACGGCAACACTTACAATAGATGCATAAACAACATGATATAATTAAGACAACTAACACTACAGAACCCGTATACCCCCATACGGAATATACGCTCTTAGACCATCCGCTAAAGGTGGTTCGCTGCTGATATTCTATTTCACTCTGCAGTTCATCCACTTTGTGACTGGCTACCTTGAGGTCATCTAAATGTCTAACAATATGTTCTAAGGGTAAATCTATAGGTATGCGTGTGACCTCTTGCTTTGTTTCGTCTATGATACAACAATCTATATTTAAGTTTAGCATAGGTACTATATCATTCTTACTTACATTAGTACTAATTATATGGTCAGCTTGTAACATGACCTGCGCACCGTATCCTTTACACTGGCTCGTAAAGGTTAACTTTCCGGTACCCCTTACAATAAGGTCATTTGGGGGTGATCCGTTACATAATATTGTCAGTCCTTCATCTTTGGGAGCGACATACAGCCACTCATTGTCCTGTATCTGTGTCCAGATGCTTTCGTTCAGTATGACATACTTTTGATTGCAATCTTTCGGAATTTCCCTTATAGGCTGTAGCATTCGAGCTTCACATCGCTCGTGATCATAGGTCGACATCAGAATGAACCGTTGTTTACAAATTTGATTTCTCGCTGTAGCCGTTTTACATTGCATTTGGTCACGAGACAGTAGTGCGTACTGTCGTTTCGCATCGTCAATAAGTAGAAAGTTTCGTTCAGGCTCGATATACGCAAATAACTTCTTAGCTGTATCATATTCTGCGGGTAATGGCCATATTCTATATAAAGTGTATACACTACTATGTACTAAAGGTATATTTAGTACATAACTTAAGGTATTGCCGGCAAGAACTACATCTATATCTATTATACGAAGTAACAGATACCCTTGGTCCTTCGTGAGTTCAACGGGAAACTTCTTGTCTTTTAATTCCTCCTTTATGAGTTCGAGATACGTGACTACTTGTACAGGGTTAATCAAGTGTGGTTCCAATAGCCCTTTCTGCGCATTAACTATGGCAGAGATCAATAGATCATATTCCCTTTCGAGCTCATTGAACATATTAGAGATTTGCATTAGTTGTTCTGTAATAGTCAAAACAATCAGGGTGTGTTGTATCTTCCTGTTGGTACTATTTTCGTAATCCTCGACATGTTTACTCAATTTCCTTATCCCATCCGCAATTATTTGAGTATTCCTGGTGACTGCATTAATTGTTTGGTTCACCCCCGTCAGTGACGCCCTCACAATGGTTACTTGTTCCTTGGACAATCGCAATAATTCCCTTTGCTGTTCCTCTAAAACATCTATCTTAGCTTTAAAGAATTCCGCATCATCCTCATCTAGTGTACCAAACAATACCTTGCTTGTTACCCCAATAAAGTTCAATATCCCCCTTTTGGTTCTGGGCCGTTCATGTCTAGCCAACTGGTCAATCAAGGCTTTTGATTTAGAAATCTCTCCCACCTGCCATTTTACAGTTTGTTGTACATTTTCACATTCTCCGACATCTAACTTCGCTTGATTCATCGTACTTATACAATGTGCTATCGCTCTATTGGCCCCCACCTGCGTCTCTTCAAATTTGTCATGCAATTGCTTGAGGTTGAAATAGGTCACCACTCTCCACGTTGTGCTGTATAGTTTCACACTGCCCTGGTTGTCGTAATACATTCCTGGTGCAGACTGGAATTTTTGCACTCTTACATCTTGTGGGTTTGCCTCGCGTCCTGCGAGTCCGATCTGCCATATACTTCCGAATATCGCTGTCATCCACAGAGCCCTCGTCAGTGGCATCTGTAATAGGAACGCACGTGTCACTCTCATGTTTTGCTATCGCCTGCAATCTGTTCACTTCCTCTACCATGAACAACTAAAAGATATTCTTGCCTGCTTAGTAAAATTCCTTCAGCCTATTCGCGTGCACTTTTATACATTTATTTCCTTTCAGTCTAATTATCACATTCGGTCCCTGTACATCTACTACAGTAAACGGTCCTCGCCACTGGCTGTCTAACTTCCTTGAGCGTCCCCGACGCACGCTTTCATCATACAGTAATACGCGATCGTCTTTTTTAAATTCTCTCGGGTTCTGCGTTTTATCGTAATCGCTTTTATTCCTGATTTTGCTTTCCTGTGTTGCCTTACGGGCCTCTTGGTGTACTAACTGCAGTCGCTGTCGGATTTCCGTCACGTAATCATCATAATTGTAGATCACGTTGGCTGGCTTCTTCTGTAACCACCCTGGCAGATTACACTTCCTGCCGAAGAATAACTGGAATGGAGTGTATCCCGTGGTACTGTGTGGTGTTGTGTTGTACACAAAACATGCGAACGATACCCATTCGTCCCAATCCGTCTGGTCCCGGCTCACGTAATGTCGTAACATCTCTGTTAGCGTGCGGTGCGTACGTTCTAATGCTCCGTTCGACTGCGGATGATACGCCGTTGTTTGTATCTTCTCTATTCTCAGTAATTTGCAGACTCGTCTCATCGTATCACCAATAAAATTACTCCCCATGTCACTTAATAGGGCGGTCGGAACGCCGAACTTCAAAATAATGTTTTCTACTAACTTTGGAGCGACTGTATCCGCGTCCTGTCGAGGTATCGGTTCAGCTACTACAAACTTCGTAAGAGAGTCTTGAAAGGTCAAAATATACTTGTGGCCAACTCGGGTAACTGGTAAGGGACCTACTATATCGATGTCACATCGCTCAAATATGAATTCGGGAGTCGGAGTTAGTTCCATCGGTTGCTTCGTTTTTGCTTGGGTTATCTTATTCTTTTGACAACTTTCACACATTCTTAAGAATTTTTCTATATCGGCTTTCATACCCGGCCAGGTACAGTACTGCTTTATTCGCGCATATGTTCTTCCCATTCCCTGATGGCCTCCTATGGGAGATATGTGCATCTGTTTTAGGATTTCCAATTTGTCCTCTGCGCTTAGAACGTCTTCTTCGTTTATCGGCGGTGCGGCTCCGTCTTCACTTATCTCAGTCGCGTCAGCTGTTTCCTCGGGGTCTGTTATCTCAGCTGTCGCTACTGCTTCTGTCGCTGCTTCGTTATCTACTTCTCGGTTCTCGTCCCGCTGCGCGGCGTCCGCCTTTATTTCTCCTTGCCTCCCGCTATCCTGCGGTACTTCCTTATCGCTGTCTTGTACACTCCGAATCCGTGATAATGCATCAGCTACGCGGTTTTGTTTCCCTTCCTTGTACAGGATTTGGTAATCATATTCCTCCAATTTTAGCCGAAGTTTCATTAATCGAGACGATGGATCTGTGATACTGCCTATCCACATCAGGGGTTTGTGGTCCGTGAGTATTTTGAATTTCCTCCCAAACAGATAAGGACGAAAATATTTAACAGCCCACACTATAGCAGTTAACTCTCGCTCTATTGTACTATAGTTTATCTCTGCTTTATTGAGAGTGCGCGATATATACGCAACCGGTAAATCTTTTCCTATAGGACCTTGACTCAGATACGCTCCTATCGCGTATTTGCTGGCGTCTGTGGTTACCAAAAATTCCTTAGTGAAATCCGGGTACTGTAGTATTGGAGGTTTGGTTAACTTCTCTTTCAAGGTCTGAAAGGCCTCCTGTTGCACTTCGCCCCATTCGTACGGAACTCCCTTTTTCAGTAGTTCATGTAGAGGCTTGGCAGTTTTACTAAAATTGCTCAGAAACCGTCGGTAATATCCGACCATTCCCAGGTAACATTTCAATTCCGTAGTTGTCTTTGGCGGCGGGTAATTTTCTATTGCCGTTACTTTCGTGGGATCGGGTTTCAAACCCTCTGCCGTTAAAACGTGTCCTAAGAACGTAACTTCTGTCCGCAAGAATTCGCATTTGTCGACCTGCAACTTCAGGTTCGCTTCTCTTAAATGTTCAAATACTTCTTCAAGGCGTGCGTTATGCTCCTCAAGCGATGCACCTACGATGACGATGTCATCTAGATAAATGAACACTTTATTCCCTTGCACGCCCGTCAGCACGGTGTTCATTAACCGTTGAAATGTAGATGGGGCCGTTTTTAAGCCCATGGCCATTCTATTATATTCGTAATGTCCCGTCGGCGTACTAAATGCCGTCTTTTCCCGATCCTTCTCATCTATTAATACTTGGTAGTATCCCTTCGCGAGATCTAACGTTGAAAAATATTTTGCCTTTCCTAGACTATCTAGAATTTCGTCAATTCTAGGTAACGGGTAAACCATATTTATCGAGACATCATTTAGTTTCCTATAATCAACAACTACTCTCCATTTGGGTTTACCACTAGCATCACGTTTCTTTGGCAACAATAACAAGGGGAAATTAAATGGACTGGTACTCGGCGAGATTATGCCGTCTCTCAACATGCCCTGAATTTCCGTTTGCAGTGCATCCTGCTGAGCTTGTGGGATGCGATACGGTCTTTGATTTATAACAGTTCCTTCAGCTTCCGGTGTTAGTGGGATCTGGTGCTTCACTACGGTAGTGTAGGTGAGCACGTCCCCTGGTAAGTGAAACACGTCGTTATACGCCAAGCACAATTCCCGTATGGCGTTGTGCTCCTCCCGATTTAAGTGGTCTATACGCATATTTTCCGTTAACAACTTCTGCCGCGTTTTTCTCTCGATCCTCCTGTTCTGGGGTGCACGTCTAACTTTGTAGCTACTGGGCGGTGGGACCTCTTCTGCTAGTACTTCCGGCACCCTAAACCGCACTTCTTGGGTTCGGGTATTCATTACGCTCGTTATACATGTCCCATCTTGGACAGCCACTATGGCTTCTGGTATATAGACCCCTGGTCTAATCTCTTGTTTGGGAATTACTGCCTCCCTACCTATTTTTCGCGTCACGCGGACTCTTATAAACCTCTCTTCCCGGGGTCCTATCCTGACTTCTTCCAGATCCTCCGGGGCTAGCGACTTGTCACACCTACTCGTCGTGATATTACAGGGCTTCTTTGCTCGTTCTGGCAGCTCTTCGTTTCGAATGACTTCACTGTCATCTGGCGGCGCACAATTCTTACAAGTTGGCGCAACCGGCACTCGGCTGTCTCGCCTCGTCGGGTATTTGGAGTAACCGCCACCCTTACTATCTGTATAACTTGGACCGCTATCTCTTATTTGTTTCCCAGCGACTGCGCGCGCGCGCGTCGTAACCTCGACCGGCGCCTTATCTCCTCGCGCTACATCTGCGTAACTGGCTCTTACCTCCGTCCCAATCTTACCACTTTGCGCAGCTAATCGATTTGCAGTGACCTCTTCGCACGCTTCTCGTAATTCTACCCATTCGTCTTGCACATACATTCTCCGTCGCCCATAATCCAGCACGACTTTATGTGCGTCCAGGAACTCCCGTCCAAGTAACCCATCAAACGGCAGATCAAGACATTCATTTACAACCTGAAACTGAGTAACCCATTTCCTTCCTATACCGCTACTTAATTCGATTAATACAGGACCCTCCGTCCTGACCTCTTCATTGACGATACTCTTTATTGTCACTGCCCTTTCGGTTTCCTTCTTTACACCATCCCTCAAAACCCTGGATTTAATGAGGTTAATGTGGGCCCCACTATCTATTAGTAATCTCGTCTCAGTTCCTTTTACATCTTTGCTCCTCACGCATATATAGTCATTTTTGCCCGTGCATTCGGCAGCTCTTATTATTCCTGACGCAGCGTAATGGAACTGCGGCATTACGCCCTCTTCTCGTTTCCCTGGATATTCTTCCCACGGATGTTAACCCATTTACTTTCGTGGCAATCGCGAGCATAGTGTCCGTGTCGGTGACACGTGAAGCATGTCACTGGTTTGGCTTTGGTACACGGGGGTGTGTGTCCCGTTAGGTTACATGCTGTACACCGTACGGGTGGAGGACACTGAGCTCGTCCCCCATTTCCCCTAAATTCCCGCACGTCAATTTCCTTGACTGGTAATCGCTTTCGGTCTGTGCCATGGGAGCCGCCCTTTACCAGGTCTGTCTTTCGGACGGTATACTTTAGTCTACATTCACGCGCTACATGCCCTTCTTTTCCGCAATTAAAGCATTTCATACTACTTTTCCTTCCTGTCCTGCTTGCAGTCGCCACGCGGCGTTTATCTCGCTCGGACGTTATCGCACATTCCTCCGTTGCGGATAAGTCAATAGCCTCTGACAGGGTTATTCGTTCGCCTTGTGCCCGTATTACTGTCTTTATTCTCTCGTCGTATAATCCCTGTATGAACACGGCTCGTCCTAGCTTCCCTATCAGCGCATTGCATCCTGCAATCTCGTCCTCATCCATGACCCTCTTCATTGCCTCTCGAAAGTGGAACTGCATAGAATCAACGCGAGAGCCCCATTGAGCCACACTTTCACCGTTTCCCTGCCTACTATTAAACATAGTACAAGCATAGTAGTCAATTGTGCGCTTGCTCTCATAATTTTCCAACAATATAGACCTCACGGCAGACCAAGTCTCTGTATGATCTCTAACCAATAGTTTACTGCGGGCTGAGCCCGTTATCTGACCAATAATGAACTTCAGAAACACTTGCTTATAACTAGGGTTCACTAACTTGTAAGCATTATCGCAATTATCAATAAATTCGGACAATCTTTCTCTGTCCCCATCAAATTTATGGGGTACCAACTTGGTAGCCTCACTATAACTTAAATATAGCCTGCTTCCACTGGGGAGTGTCTGCGGGCCTTCGCCCGAGTCTACTTCATTGGAGGTTGACATCTCCACTAACCTTGGCTCCTGCTGGCTGGCGCTGAATGTGGCGCGTCGCGGTGGCGGCGAGTAGACCCGCTCGAGATGAGCGCGGTGCGAGACGGTGCAGCTGCTGGGACGGCGCGGACCGGCGCCTCTCTACCCCGGCGGCGGCGCGATGCGACGCTGGTGCTGCGTTGGCGTGAATCAGCACCTTCCGCTTAGACGTGCCGCGGCGACCCCCTGGACCCGCGACGGTGCACTGCGACGACCCTCTGGCTCCGCAACTGCGCGATGCCGACCCTCTCGTTCTGCGACGGCGCGATGTGTCGACCCCCTCGTTCTGCGACGGCGCGATGTGTCGACCCTCTCGTTCTGCGACGGCGCGATGTGTCGACCCTCTCGTTCTGCGACGCTGGTGCTACTTAACGCCCCTCTGCCTATTCCAGTACTCTATACTGTCGCTTCTTCACCCGTAGATACCTCACCTATACCCCACACCTGGCACCAGAAAATACGTCTAAACCTCTGTCGTGTCCCACTGACGTGTCCTGAGAGGGAGTGGAAGGACTGCGTTGGTGCGCGTCAGAGAACTTACTTGGCATGAGGTCTCGGTGGTGTGGGCCGCCAACTCCTTACTGCTCCGTTGTAGAGAAGGCTGCAAGGTGAGCTAGAGTACGGAACTCGGATAGGATCTTAGGGAAGCTTTCATGTATACTCGAAGTATAGAACTATTATACTGGAAGTACCCCTGGCACTTGTGATTCAAATACGATTCTACATACAGTCTCTAATGATCGTCTATCTGGCTATACAGTTGCCATCCCTAACGTCCCAACCCTAAGTCCTATTACAGCAGAGGCGAGCGCACCAGACTAAGTGTCAGCTGTGTCGATTCAGCCTAAGTCCCTAATTGTTGCTGTGCTCAATATTCTCCTGAAACTCTTGCAGCATCCCGACGCCGACTAACGTGGACCGGCGTCCTAGGCACCTCTCTCCATCTCTCTCTTTCGCTCTAGCGGCTATCCGCTTTTATAGGGGTTAGTGCACCCGGCACCACTTGTTCTAGAAGGTTCTAGCACCCCGAACTTTAAGCCTTGCGTAGGCTAGTCACGCGGCAGCATGTGATGCCTACGTGATGAACTAGCCATTCTCCACTGTTTGCTGTGTCCACGGTTTGCCGCTAACTGTGTTTGAGCCTCGTGATGCTGCATACTCCGCTCTTGTTAGTCGAGTACACATTACACATTACACATGAGATAGTCTGGTCACGTCCGCCTCGCTTGATCTGTAGCAATAATTTTCCAGCCTACAGCCTACATGATTCTAATTGTATCTTCTACTATTCGCGACAGCACTACTGCCTCTATAGTGAGGGCGAGACTGTACTGGGATGTGTGCTTTTGTTCGGGCTACCTCAGCAGACAATTAGCTGACTTTAAGTTGCAAATTCTTCCCCACACTGCCTAGTCAAACTAGAATGAAAACATTTATAACAGATACAACTATGATCCAGTTATTTAATAAATGAAACAAAGTAAGCCACCAACACAAATTGTGACAAAATTTCTTGCTGTATATTTGTCTGACGAATGCACTACACATTTCAAATGATATCTCTAATCCATCAACGATCACCTAATTTATTAAGCATGAAGCTACTGGCCTCAGGTGGATGTTCATTACAGCATGGAAATGTAGGACATTGCAGATAGGTCTGATTGGTGTAAACAGAGAAACCATGAAAATATTCAATGAGGACTGGAATATGACAGAAATCACTGACTAAGGAGTTAAGCTATACATTAAATTGGTAGTACCAATGACTTAATCAGTTTATTAAGAGAAGGCACTTGAAAAGCAGTAAATGCATAGAAGTTATACCAACAGTTTCTTAGAAGCAGTGCACAAAAGGTAACACTCAATCTTACACTAACTTACGTGATGGTAGGGCACAAACCATTCCATATGTGTGAGCTACACATTTATCGTACCTTCACTATCAAACAATGGAAAATCCAGGATGGACTGTAACAATATCATGAGAAGGAAAGTTGCTACCCACCATATAGCAGAGATGCTGAGTCGCAGATAGGCACATCTATTGTTGATGAAGGCCTTAATAGCTAAAAACTTTATTTATTTGTGACATTTTTTTTGGTGTGCCTGTCTGCAGCTTAGACCTCCACTATATGGTGGGTACCTTCAGTATCATAGGATGAATAAGAGTTAGTAATAATGGTTCATCTGAAACTAATGATGAGGCACTAACTGCTCTGCTCTAGTTACTGAAAATGCATGTTATTTTTATATATTTATCTTGTACTAATGTAAGATTGCTGAGCCCTGAACTATTATTTTGTGGATGATTTTGATGCATTTTGCACAATGTACTTCTTGATCATTAAGGATAAAATGATGACAGCCCTCTCCTCTGGGCTTAGCTCCAGCTAGTAGGCTATGAGTTGTAGTATACTTTTTCATCATGCTACGTATGTCTGCCTCCTTCACATAGTGGTAGCGTTACCGCCTACTACACAGGGAGCACGGGTTCGATTCCTGGCAGGGGGACTGGGTGTAGTGTGTCTTTCATCATCATTTTCATCATCATTGACTCTCAAGTTGCTGATGTGGCATCACCTAAAGAGGACTTGCAATACAGCAGCTGAACTCCATTGAATGGGGCCTCCCAGCCAACAATGCCATTGATCATTTCATTTCATTCTAAGTATATCACTAAGAATGAAAAGTTAGGTTTCATGTATGAGCCATGTCTGGGAAGTAGGTACCACTTCGTTCTACTGGCACTGCACCACTAGTGTTGCAGTTCGCTATTTATTTATGACTGTTCAAAAGTTTATCTCTGAACCCAGTGACTGTGAAGTGCATTTCTTAATACGGATTTGTAATGCACAGAACATTAAGCTGAAATTCATTGTCAACATGTAGAGATTTATGATGAGAATCTAAGAACTGATGAAATGGTGAGAAAGTGAGTGAGACAATTCAATGATGGAAACTAACATTAATCACAAAGCATGAAGATATTGGCCTTCTGTTGTTCTGAAGATTTTGTTGAGAAAGTGAATGAGAAAATTCGTGAAAACAGGCAGTTCACAATAAGAAGGCTTTTTGGTGAGTTTTTACAAATTTCAAGAACTGTTTAGCGTGAGATTGTCACAAACCACATAAATTTTCACAGATTGTGTTCCCGTCAGCTTCTGAAAATGCTTACGGGTATCCACAACACGAAACAACTTGGCAGTTCTTTGACATCCCTTACCTGATGAAGTAATGAGGAAAATGAATTCTTAAACAGAATTGCAATTGGTGATGAAATTTGGGTTTGTCATGCTACTCCAGCCCCAAACCAACAGTTGATGGAATGGAGGCACTCACGATCCCCCCAAAATAACAATTCAAAACAATGTTATCAGCACAAAAAGTCATGTGCACTGTGTTCTGGGACAGACAGGGCATTCTGCCTGTTGAGTTCCTTGTCAGGGATGAAACCATCAATGTGGTACTATACTGTGAACCATTGAGAAAACTTCAGCATGGAATTCAAAACAAAAGGCACTGAATGCACAGTCAATCCAGTGTGTTGCTTCTTGATAATGCATGTCCTCATTCTGCTGGTGTCACTCAAAATCTTTAATGATGTTGTTGGGAGCAGTTCTGTCACAGCCCCAATCCTACAACTTCTGACCACCACTTCTTCCTCAACTTGAAGCATGATTTTGGAGGAAGGTACTTCGACAGTGACGACGACACAAAAAATAGTGTTCAGCAGTGACTATCTTCATTGGCAGCATCTTCTGGGAAGAAGATCAAGAAAAGTTGGTTTCCTACTATGAAAAATGTATAGATAATGGTTGCAACTACACAGAAAAATAGTTTAAGAACTGCTCTTTTCTGCAAAAATAAATTTTGGTTTAAAAAACAATTTATGAATTTTTATTTCCAAAATGGTACTTACTTTCTGGACATATGTCTTAAGTTAGTAAATATAACATAGAATACTTGATGATAGTAGCCACAGTGAATCATTTCCTGTTTCTTTAATTAAAATACTGGGGAACTTATATTCAAAATAATTCAAGATAATATTCCTCCTGATTGTTGTTTTGCCTCTTCCACTGTGAATAATTAAGTGACTGCTATTTCACATTCATTTGGGAAAAGTACTTGTTGTGCACACTACAGTGGTATATGCTATCTTTCTATTCTGGTACTACGAAATATATTCTCATGTGTCATGTCACACTATCCCCTTAACAGTCATCGCAATCTTATGGCAACCATTCATATATGTAATGGCGATCTAGACAGGTTGTTCCATGAGATCTGGCATTAGTTACCTAACTCAATATTCAAGACCTCCTCAGGGGACACTGCCTTAACATAGCACTGTCCATGCAGGGAAGGAGGTTTGCGTGCTCCAGATCTGGAGGGACAGGCCAAAGGGGAGGAGCCAGACAAAGTGTGTCCCACAACAACCTATCACTCCCCTTTCCTATCCCAAACCTGTCCTCACCATTTCCTTTTCCTGTCATTCCCTGGTATATGTAAAAAAGAGCAGAAAAGACCTCTGTAGGCATGGAGAAGCCAACATTTCTACGGGAGAAAACTCCGAATGAACAGTCTTGGTCCTCCAGGTTGGGGGTTGGTGATGAGCTACCAACCCGACCTGGAAAGAATAATCACTGGTACGAGCATCACAGAAGAGCCTCGGATAGGACTGATCTCTGTAAAATGCCCTAAGCAAGAACAAGGACTATGGAAGGAAATACAACTATGGGCCTGGAAAATCAGAAGCCTATACAAAATAAATTTGTCAGACTGGTAGAGGTATGCCTAAATGACACAAAACTTAAGGTTAAGACAGCCAATAAAATGACAGAAAGCTTCTAAGTTGTAACAGGATTACAACAAGGAGATGGGCTATCACCTGTCCTCTTCAACCTGGCACTTAGAAGGTAATGTGGGATTTCAATAAGGAAATCTTCCAGAGCATTCAGATTGGCAATGAACACATTACGTATCTGGACTATGCAGACAACATTGTACTATTAGCATTCACACAAGAAGATCTGAAGAGAAGTAACCACACCTTGAAGTTATTGGCTGCTAGGATTGGTCTACAGATTAGCTCTGAAAAGACTGAGTATATGACCATAGGAAGAAAAATCCAAAACTCTCAAGATTTAATTGTGAACAACACCAGGTGTAAACATGTGAAAGAGTTCAAATACCTTGGATCAATTTTTACAGAAGTAGCATCAATTGAAGCAGAGATAAAAGCATGAGTGCAGGCAGCAAACAGATGCTATCACTCTCTAGACCCTATGTTAAAATGTAGAACTGTCTCTCAACAACTAAAGCTATGGTTGTATAAGACATTAATAATGCCAGTAGTACTTTATGGTTCTCAAACCTGGAACACTCGAAAACAAGACCTTAATCAACTGCTTACATTTGAAAGGAAGATTCTCAGGAAAATATTTGGACCCATCCATGATCAGGCTACTAGAGAATGGAGAAGATGCCATAACACTGAATTAGAAGAGCTGTATGAGGAGCCTAGCATCTTGAGAGTGATGAGAAGCAAAAGACTGCAATGGGCTGGACATGTAGTTAGAATGGAGGCCACAAGGAGGCCTAAAATCACGATGGACTTGATCACATCAGACAGCAGACCATTGGGAAGACCTAGAAATATGTGGATCAATGGAATGAGAGAAGCCTTTTTGCAGCTGGGAGTCACGGGAAACTGGAGACAGATAGCACAAGACAGAGATGGATGGAGAACTCTAAATGTAGTGGCATGCAGTCCACTGGGCCTGCTCATGTGAATGAATGATGAACAATTAATTATCAAGTGGAATAATCCTGTCACTACCCTGGAGCTGTGGACAGAGATATGAAAGTTACTTCATTGTACTACAGCAGTGGCCTTTTTTAACATGGTAACCTGCTAACTAATTTGTGTAAAGATGTTCATTCTTACTCACAGTAAGGAACAGATGGTTTCTTATACAACTGCAAACGCATGATATGCAGTCAACTCATATTGCAGTGAGATCCCAGTGATTGTCTGTACTTGCATGTTGTTGCAGTTAATTTTTGGAACTCATACTGGTTTCCTAAAAAATGTCATGCAATAGAGGGTTATCACACCAACTTACAATGGTAAACATGCGGGATGACTATGGAAGTATTTTGGAAAATATCTAAACAAAAACAGGTTTGGAAAAATCCAGTATCTCACGTGGACAAACTAAAAATACTCAGCCGTTTACCAGCACATCTCAAGGAAAAATTAATCATAATACCTGAGAATGATGTAGAATACTTTTTATTCATTCTGGTTTTGAGTGATTTGATTTACGAAGAAGTTAAGTTGCAATCCCATTCAATAACATATGCAAAGGTAACATCCATGAAATAGTGTTCTGCAAAATAGTAATGGTGGAAGCAACCAAAATGTTGGCATCCATACCACATGCATAATGATAATCACACAGAAGGTAACTATGGTAATTGGGGAAACCTAGGACACAAATGAGGTTTTAAAGGAAACGGCAACCATAATTGCAACAGACCAGGATATAAGGAACAGAGAGGTTTCGAGCAACAGATTCAAAATGTAACCCCAGTGTGCGGTAATAATCAATACAATAATTCGCAAGAGCTGATAAATGGTTGACTGCCAAGCAGTCCTCCTCCTGGTAGCTACAACCAGTCGAACAGCAATTATGTATCGGGTGGAGATCATGGTCAAAGAGAATTTAATTCACAGTCATAGCAAGACACAAATTGGCAAAGTTACGAGTTAAGACAACACTGTGCATATGGTGTAGGTTACCAAAGATGAACAGATTACAGCCCCTCCCCCCCCCCCCCCCCTCTCCAGACTAATCTGGAAATTTAAAACAGTTCACAATGGGCATACTGGGAGCAGAAGGGAGTCTGTACAGGTGCTAATAAATGTCAGGATAGCTGATAGCACTGGATACAGGTACATTGACAAATCCAATCTCAAAAGGTTTCTTTAACAAATTTCAAAAGTGAACACACATACTAGCCTTCCCTGTGCAGAACTGTCATATCTTGACTGCAGTAGAGAACAAATCCAAAGGGGTGAAGCTTCAAGCATTAGTACCAATTATAAGCAAAAAGTTTTCTTTAAAATGCATTTTTCTGGTGGTAAAAGCTTCTAGTTAATTGTCTTATTAGTATGGATACCTTCTGACACTACAAGGTACAGAGTCACATAGGGTGGGAAAGTGTTTCTCTATAATTAACGAGCAAAGGCTACCAGTGGATTTCATCAGAACAAGTAAAATAGAAAACAAACCTGTGCCAGATACAGACATTAGGGTCCAGTCGTCTTATTTGGGTGTATTGTTACACAATGCACAAAAGATGAACCACTACACTGAATAAGTATGGATCTAGGACTAGTACAAGCAAAGGTAAATGAATCAGTTTGTTTGTTGGAAGATGAGAAAGAGGAACTACAGGAATTAGCACTTTGATATGCACATGCACTTCAAACATGCCCAGTAATCATAAAACATTGCACCTATAAAATGGACATTTACCCATACAAAACATTCTGTCTTTCATCATATCCCATACCCTGGCCCAGGAAGGAGGCAGTGAGGAAGGAAATGGGATGATAGATTGGGGTGTCATACAATGCACAAATTTGCCATCCTATTATAGCTATAGCCAAATCCAATGGTAGTGTCAAGTTTGTACTCAAAGCAGGGAACATAAAGATAATTGTTCCTGTTAGGACATGTACCAGCAACTCAGAAAAACAATTACTACAGGTTCAGAAAAACCAATGCCTTATCATGCCTTTAAAGGAATCATATTGGCAGATAACATTCCGTGAAGGCAGTAAGAAGTACCAGCCTTTGAACATGGAGGCAGAAGCTATGAATTTTGTGCCTTGCCTTTCAAATTAGATGTGAGCACAGGTGTCCTCATTTCCATGTTAGAATAAGTTTTAGGTCCAGAATAACTTAATGAAGTCAGTGTCTCTGTGGATGACTTGCTAATAGCAACACCTACCTGGGGAGAGCATTTATGACTTTTGGGACAAGAACTATACTGATTCTCAGATTGTGGTATTACAGCAAATTTAAGGAATTTTGGATCTGAGAAGGAAAAGGTAAAATTCCTAGGACGCATCATATCACCCCGAGGTATTTTGCCAAATTTGTGGAAACTAGATGCAATCAGACATTTTCCCATCCCTCAGGACAAGAAACAACTCAAAGCTTATTTGGGCTTAGTGTCTATCTTTAGAAAATTTATTACTGACCAGTTGACAAACAGAGATGCCCTGTTACACTTGTTGAGAAGGAATAACCCATGAAAAAGGACCAAACAATGTCAAACAGACTTTGAAAACAAAGAAGAAGCTCTTCTCAATGCAAATATTGGGGTGTACATAAAGTCGAGGAACACTTCCAATTATTGATTGCACAAGAAACAAACAATGTACAGATATCATTCTTATGTCATTTTGAAGAGAAACCCTGAAAGGTTTTTTCTTTTTTTTTCCATGTATATTGCCACAGTGTAGTTTGGTAACTCTCCAATAGTCAGCGCTAGTCGCAAACATGGTGAGTTCAGGTGTGGAGCGAGCTTTCTGTGTGCTGGAGTTCAACAAAAACATGTTGCCACAATGACTGATGCCTCACATTCAATCGGGCTCTCTGTTCATCTTTCAGCAAGATGGTGCTCCACTCGATTTTCATCATGAAGCGCGTGGTACCTCAACATGAAGCTGCCACATCAATGGTTCGGCCATGCTACAGAAGGGGGAAATGGCCTCCCTGATCACCAGATCTCACTCTGTGTGACTTTCTTCTATGGGACACGTTAAAGATCTGGTGTATGTACCGTCTCTACCACGTGATGTAGCAGAGCTCTGGTTGAGAATGTGGGAAGCGCCTGCCACAGGCAACAATGCCATGCTGGGACGGGTATGGCTAGAATTCAATTACTGTATTGATGCCTGCTGAGTCACTCATGGTTCACATGTTGAATGCTTGTAAAAAAAGACCAAACACTCCAATGAATCAAATTTAATTGAACTACATCCAGTAGTTCCACAATACTTTTAGAATCAGTATCATTGGATGCTGCTGGTCTTCATCCAAATTCAAAAGGGAGTTTTAAGTATGTATTTCCCTTATGAAGTTTTTCCCAAGTACATTAAGTTGTATGCAGTGTGTTCAGTGATCACCAGTTCTATTATTAGAAGAATTGCAGATGACTATCTATCAAGAGTAGAGAGGCCACAGATACTGTTAACTGATATCCATCATACTTCAGAGAGAGTGGAAGGAATTCATGACCACAAACAAAATAAAACACATACTATTATCACAATTCCATCCTGAAGCAAGCTCCACAGGAAGGGTGTTTATGTATTTGATAAATTTATACACTGCTGCACACCACAGAAACATACAAAATGGGTCAAGTTCATCTTGCCATTTCAGCAAATGATTAATAACTTGCCACATACTTCAACAGGCTTTAGTGTAAATTGTCTTCACGGATTTGCAACTGTCTGACATCTTCAGGTGGTTGAAATGTTGTAGAATTTGCATGTCATCTGGCAGCAAACTTGTTAAGACTATTGACAACATATCCACCAGGAAATCTTGAAGAGTCACAACTGAATAAATGCTTGAGAAGTGAGAAATGGACAAGTGCAAAAAACCACTGCCTCAAGTACCTAAGGCAGGTATGTCATTTGGGGGAAAAAATCCTCCATGTCTTGATTAATCTAGGAGATAAAGCCAGGCAGAGAAAAAAGTCTTGCGACAATAGATTAGGGTGCATTGTGTAATGCCATAGAGGACAAGAAGCATTGTTTGAAATGCACCCACATCTACCGAACATGGAAAATTTAATCACAAATAGTAACCATTATACTCTGGCCCATTTGTAATTACGTAAGTCCCTCATCCAGTCCTCATATAGACTAGTTTACCCTATAAATGGAATGGGCAAGGACCTTTATCCACACAAGGATCTGAACGAATTTATACACTGAATGGGTTTAACAATTGGTTAAACCAACTCATGAAGTGATTATGCTTAGGTATAGTAAACATATTTCACCATAAATTATGAAAGATGTTCACTTAGTTTTAGGATAAGTTTCTCTCTTGTTATTTACACATATAAAAAAAAAAATGTTTTGCATCAGCCCGGTTCCCAGAACTCCTGAAGATAGACATTGACTGTGGGTATTGTATCACAGACACAGCCCCTTGGACTGTTCAGAGTTGCCATTAAACCAGCCCAACGATTTAAAGAACCATGCATGAGCAGCACCTATTAAATGGAGGGAGTCCGACAGCCGATCAGTTCCAGTCATTCCACCAGGAAGGAGGTACATGACTCGTGTTGTCTGTAATTCAACCATGCCTAGATGGTCAATACAGTGGTTTGATCATGTCCACATTGTTACTTTGTGCCAGGTAAGGCTCTCAACAAGGGAAGTGCCCAGACATCTCAGAGTGAACCAAATGATAATGCTTGGACATGGAGGATATACAGAGAGACAGGGACTGTCGAAGACATGCCTCGCTCAGGCTCCCCAAGGCCTACACTGCAATGAATGACTACTACCGATGGATTATGGCTTGAACAAGCCCTGACAGCAATGCCACCATGTTGAAAAATGCTTTTTGTGCAGCCACAGGATGTCGTGTCATGACTCAGACTGCGCACAATAGGCTGCATGATAAACAACTTCACTCCCGATGTCATTCTTTGCAACCATGACACCATGCAGTGTGGCACAGATGGGCCCAACAACATGCCGAATGGACCCCTTAGGATTGGCATCATATTCTCTTATGAGTGTTGCATATGCCTTCAAGCACACAATCATTGGAGACGTGTTTGGAGGCAACCCGGTCAGACTGAATGCCATAAACACAATTTCCAGTGAGTGTGGCAAGGTGGAGGTTCCCTGCTGTTTTGGGGTGGCATTATGTGGGGCCAACATATGCCGCTGGTGGTCATGAAAGACACAGAAATGGTTGTGTGATATGTGAATGTCATCCTCCAACTGATAGTGGAACCATATTGGCAGCATATTGGTGAGGCGTTCGTCTTTGCTGATGACAGCTCGCAACCCCATCATGCACATCTTGTGAATGACTACCTTCAGGATAATGACATTGCTCAACTAGAGTGGCCAGCATGTTCTCCTGACGTGAACCCTATCAAACATAGACTGAAAAGGGTTGTTTATGGATGACTTTATCTACCAACCACTCTGAAGGACCTGTGCCAAATTGCCATTGAAGAGTGGGACAATCTGGACCAACAGTGCCTTGATGAACTAGTGGATAGTATACCACGATGAATACAGGCCTGTATCAATGCATGAGGACATGCTACTGGGTATCAGAGTTACCGGTGTATACACCAATCTGGACCACCACCTCTGAAGGTCTCACTCTATGGTGGTACAACATTCAATGTGTGGTTTTCATGAGCAATAAACAGGGCAGACATGGTGTTTATGTTGATATCTATTCCAATTTTCTGTACAGGATCCAGAACTCCTAGAACCGAGGTGCTGCAAAACTTTTTTTGATGTGTGTATATGTGTGTAAACAGAAATGAGATAAGTTGTTAGTTATTTACAGTTTTTTTGCTGACAAAAGGATGTTGTGAAAATCAGTAACAAGCTGAATTTGATTGCCATGAAGCTAAGTCACAACTAAAACACATACACCTTCCAACCACAAATTGATAAATGTGGTGGGGAGAAATAAATGATCTAGCATTATGATGAGATGCAGTGCACAAGCACTGTAGAAATATGCATCACAGGACAGTGTCCTTGGCACAAAATGAATTCAACATGCTGCTCAACATGCCAGAAGCTCAGCTAACATTAGTATTTGTATACCAAGTAGAATATACGCAAAAGCTTATGAACACAAATTGATTACTAAAATAAATACCAAGGTCTATATTATAAGAATAAAATCAATATAAGAAAAGAGATTTACAGGGAAGGACAGAAAATGAATAACAATGGGAACTTTACACATGAGATTACTATTTGCAATATGTACACAAAAATCTATGTTATAGCTATAAACAAAATAAATTGAGCACTATAGTATAGGAAATCTGTATATACCATGAAAGAATGAATAACTCTTGGGATATGCTCACATTCTGAATAAGCTGTGCGAGGTGATAATGACATTGTGCCTCACCTAGAAAGATACCTACTAGTTTCATGTGCACTCATTTTACAAATATGGAAGAGATGGAGAAGGTAACTCAAAACAACAGACAGGCTGTTAATATTTGCTATCTCACAAAAAAGGGTTGAATTCTGAGAACTAGTGAGCAAAATAATGAACTAAAACCATCTGCATACCAAATGAAAATATATATGTTATATAAGTGTGATATGTTGGTTGGCCTTGGAGCAACTACATACTTAGTTTAGAAGTTAATATTAAGTTTTTTTGCAGGGGATAATGCTGATACCAAAATAAGCAGGCCAAACCATGATATGAGCTATTATTTACATATAAATATGTGTTTGAATGGTGTGTGTGAATATTAAGGAGTTCTAGTATAGAAAATGTTGTGAAATGAAGTTGAGGTCATGTCGAGGATAAAATAGGAAGTCAGAATGTACATTGAAGAATGCAAGTAACAAATATGAACGCCAACTATGTTCCAGACACAATTACCCATGATCATGGCTTACCTGTATGTCCTTCCACTGATGCTTCTTTTGGCACAACTTCCGTAGCAAAATATTTACACATATACATATTATAGTACATGGGAGCTGCATCCTGTGGTGAAAAGTATAAATTAGGTACAATGAAGTATAATTATTATGGTACTTTTAAGCAAATGACTTTAATAAACTTGTATGGCACAACAATGTTAAAATTTTAACTATAGTACTCCAAGCACTGAGTAAATAGTTTTTTTGTAAAACACAAGGAAGCATTCACAGAGAATTTGCTCAAATATTGTGTGATGTGTAAATAATAGATTTCAGCAGGAGATGCTGCATTCCATTCCTTACCATAACCCCCAGTAGATTCATTGACCATCTCCTGGATTGCTTGTGCTGGAAACATGAGAATGAAGTTCTCTGTTCCTTTTTTTAGCAATCTTTAGTTACAAATGCTTGAGTTAAATGAGATGATAGTATTGGTAGTAGTTCATGCATATCATCTGATTGCAAACATGTACTGGTTTTTCAGTCTTGACATGTAACATGTTTTGCAAATTATTCATGTAAACTAAGATTATGTCATGAGTTTAAAAGTTAAAGTGAGTACTAGCTCATCATAACAGTTGTAGACATAAATGATTCATCATTGATGAGAATTAGTGTGAAACAGCTTGTCACTGAAATGTTTCCTTATGAATTTTGAAGGTGAAAACAACTTTTTATATGTTATTCATTTCTGTTTAAATATTGTTATGCAAACATGGAAAATGATGCAACAAATTTATGTGTAAACTTGTATATAAGTGAAATATATTAGACCTCACATGTCAGCTAATAAAAAAATGGCATTTGTGTGCAGTTAGATATAGCAGATTAATGTTATGTTTTAATATCTTTATGTAAGTCACATAAAATTTTATGCACGTGTACAAAGACGTGTAAGGAAAACTGTATATGAAAATGATATTTTACATATTTGAAATGAAAAGAAACTTTCAGAAAAACTGTTGACACATCACAGGTTTAGCATGCGTTAAATGAAGAATATCCACTCGTGTGGAGCAGTGATCAGACTTGCACATATCTACAAAAAATTATGAAAACATTCTACAAGTAAGTGCCCTTTGTAGTGGCACTGGACACCGAACTTTACTATGGAGGAGGAATTAAAGTAAGTAATTTATGGACATACCTGGAATATGGTGAGCTCTCTATGTGATAGGGGATGGCCTTTTGGACACGGAAATATGTGATGGATGACGTGGTCTATGTAACAATGGCAGAACTTTGTGGCTTTTCCATTGCAGGATCAAACTTTCCAACTAAACACACATCAACATGCATTAACCTACAGTAATACCTTCTGGACACAATATATAATGACATGCAGTTCATCATTGTCTGTAAAGATTTAGACTTGGGGCTCAACTGTTCTCTGTAGTTGCACTGATGGTACCACAAGGCCCAACCACAAAGAACTTTGCTTAGCATGTGGAGATACTGCTGCACAAACTAGGGGTTGTGGTTATGCCTCAACAATGGTGCAAAACACTCTAATTCAAATGTTGCGTCATGGTCCCCCATAAACCAAGCTTTTAAATTTTTTTAAATTTCATGTAAATTAATTGTAACATAAATAAAGCTGACAAGTGCAGGAGATAAATTTAAGATAGAAACTTGGTCACAAATAAAGGGATTTGATCCCCAGAAAGGACAAAAAGTAGTTTAAGTGGTACTTTCAAGTAAAATTTGGCTATTTATGTTGTGTATGTTTGTAAAATGCACCACTACTGTATACTGTCATCCAGTAATCATGGACAATGCCAATATTCAGTTGGGGGAAGATCTTACTTTGGCATAACCATGAAGTATACTCATTTAATAATTATTGGAACACTGTTCAGGGCAAAGATGCAATATAAAGAAGCCTGTGCCAAACAGAGAGATGTACGAAAGGAAAAATTAACATATGTCTATATTCTTCTGTTTCTTTGAGCCAATATCAAATTTTTCATTCTTCAACTATCTGAATCGTCCCATCTGTGATTCTGGGTGCATGTGTTACATGTGTGTCAGACAGCTATGTTTATTTATGTAAAAGTATTTTACAATATATCTTCTGCAAAGAGGCAGTTCATACCTTAGTTCATGTAACTTTGCCATGGCAATGGTACATGTGTGCGGGCGCGCATTGTCTTTATGGAAGATGACATTCTTCCTTACTAAACCTGGCCTTTTTCTGTGTATCTTTTGTTGCAATTTGCCGAGGAGGTTAGCACAGTATTCTCCAGTAATTGTTTGCCCAGTGGGGAGATAATCTACAAACAGAATCCCCTTCGCATCCCAGAACACCGATGCCATGACCTTCCCTGCAAAAGGAATTGTCTTTTATTTCTTTGGTGGTGGAGAATCAGCATGTTTTGTTTTGTCTCTGGGGTATAGTAGTGCTCCCACGTTTCATCTGTTGTCACAAACTGGCGCAAAAAATCTTGATTGTTTCTCCTAAAACAATCCGAACATTAAACCGTTGTGTCCATCATCGTTCGTTTTTGATCCAGATCAAGAGTCGTGGCACCCATCATACAGACAACTTTTTCATTTCTAATTCTTCAGTTAAAATGTGATATATGCTTTCGGATGACACCTGGCAAGTGTGAGCAATTTCATGCACTTTCAATCAACGATCCTCTGTGACCATTTTGTGCACTTTTGCAATGATTTCTGGAGTAGTGACACATTTTGGCCGACCACTGTGTAGATCATCATCTAAGCTCTCCCAACCAAATTTAAATTCATTTGCCCACTTAGCAACAGTTGAATATGAAGGAGCAGAGTACCCGAGTGTATTCTGGAAATCAGCATGAATGTCCTTTGCTTTCATACCTCTCTTTATGAAGTATTTAATCACTGCTAGAATCTCAATTTTTTTCCATCTTCACAAGTCACTACATGGTAACAACAGAGCCATTTCACCGCCGCATCTCTCTTCCAAGAGCACTGACATGGCATGTGTTTACAGGCAACAGTCCAATGAATATCATGTGAACAACTTGCTGTGCCAGTGCTGACCTCTCATGGTGATTCCCAGAACTTTTCAAACCACCCTCATATAATGGTGACATCATTACAAGTGTACTGTACTGCATTTGGTATCACAGCGATGGACACATTTTCTATTCTTCAATACAGAAGAGGTGAATATCATTCTGTTAAAAGGAGAATTAATTTATTAATCAATTAGACTGCTCAGTGGTACTCATAGCAAGAGACTGTGGAAGTGTGAACTTAGAAAAATGAGTTGTATGTGTGTATGGATATTACAGGTGGTCAACGGCGAGGTCATTAGCGCCCTTACATTCATTAAAAAATGAAGGTGGAGATAAACTTTAAAACTGTTGCACACTTATGCACTCTAAGTGACCACACAGTCACTCTATCTCACAAGCTCCAAAACAATTTAGAAAGAGGGGCTGTAACTATACATTAACTTAAAACACAGAGAAAACAAAACACAGAAGAGCTAAAAGAAAAACACAAGGAAATGTTAGTGGCTGACCACTTACAAAAAACTTGGGTGAGCCATTCACCCTGTTGACACATTAGAACCATCTTCCTAAAATCTTGGGAAAAATGTTGGACAATTCACAAAAATTTAAAACTTGAGCCACATTTGTTTGGAAGTTACTGAAAACAGAGGCTAGATTCATCAGCAAATTCGCTGTGGTCCACTGATTGGGAAATAAAACACAGTCCAATAAAATATGGCACACAGTGATTTGTACGCCACAAGAACCCCAATTGGAGGTTCCTCTCGCCAGAATAAGAAGCCATCCATCATCGGGCTGTGACCTATGTGAAGGCGAGTAAGAAGGACCTCGTCTTGTCAGTGTGGCTGGGAGGACGTATGCCATGGCTGACTTGTTCAAAAAAATTGGTTCAAATGGCTCTGAGCACTATGGTCATCAGTCCCCTAGAACTTAGAACTACTTAAACCTAACTAACCTAAGGACATCACACAACACCCAGTCATCACGAGGCAGAGAAAATCCCCGACCCTGCAACGGAATCAAACCCGGGAACGCGGGTGCGGGAAGCGAGAACACTACCGCTCGACCACGAGCTGCGGACGGCTGACTTGTGGGCTTTACTATGCAGAGCTTATTGTTGGTCACTTCCAGCCACTCATTTTCTCATCACCGCATGACGTTTGAAAGACTTTGTACCTCAACAGTGAGGCACTAGCACGCAGAGGGATGACGCACTGAAATAACTGAGGATTACAACTCGCCTCCTTGGCTGCTAGGTCCACCCTTTTGTTCCCTGCAAAACCCATGTGTCATGGTGCCCAGCAGAATGATGCCTTCTTCACCTGTCATTGTAGATGGAGGAGGGCACCCTGTGTTCCTTTATCTGTAGGGTACAAACATTGAAGAAAGTGAACAACACTTAGGAACTTGGAACAGACAAGGCAGTAGGACCTTAAGGACATGATCTGGGAAAATGTCAGAGCAACCCAGAGCTACCTTACAACCTGAGTTGGTGTGCCCAAAGTGCTGGCACATAAAACAGCGCACTGGGTTAGGAAAATAAGGGCCGCATGTTGAGGCTGAGGAAACCAGCCTTAACATGTTCTGGAAGATTTGTGCTGCTGACAGACAGTATAAATGATTCCAATTTCATGAAATCGCCATCCACTCATTTCATTACATTCTGTACATCAGGCCTCATAAAACTTTCATTCCTGGGATGTAGAAAGTTGAGTTAATTCACACATATTCCTTAACCATTTGTAGAGCCAGTCTATCGTTTGTATTGGTAACAAGATTCCCGGTCATTAATCATTAGTTACAGAGCAACGCAGAAGTCACAACAATCCTTCACGCGACCTGAGAATCAACATGATATCGCACAACTAAGTTTTCCGAAGCAAATCTAAGGCAAGGAGCCTGAGACAGTGCGTGGTGTCTGAAGTATTGATGAGCGTTGCTACTGTGGTGTGGAAACGCAATCTTTGGGCAGTGCCATAGTGCCCATAGGGTAAAATCTGTTCGACAAAAGCGCAGCAGGTATAGCGCGAACAGGGCTTCTGGCTGGCCAGGAGAGAACCTGTGTTCGATTTCCATACACAGTTTTCATTTGTGATCTTTCTCCACCGAAACTGTTAGGATTAGGAGTTCAGTAACATAATAAGTAAGCAACAACAACAAGGTAGGCAGGTGAATTTCCCAAACGACTTGGGTTAGTAAATAATTAAAATTTTAATTGTGGTTGCCTAACCACAGCTCTTTCATATACTCATTATAAGCCCTCAGTTCCCTTCAAACAACTACATCTATGATTGCAAAGTTTCAGTTGTGTTTTTAAAAGATTCTTTGGTATCTGTTCCATGTCGAAGGAGAACGCCGTTACAGATGTCGGCTCCATCTTCGGCGTTGCCACCAAGCTGAAGGTTGACCGCTGTTGCACACCAAGTGAAGGCCATCACGCTGCAAAAAGATTCTGTCGGCATGTGTCACGGCGTTCTGATTCACATAAGATGAAATGAATTTAACTGTGTACAACAAACATAATAATGGTCGATCAATGATGCAAATGGAAATTGCAATGATGATTGGTTAGTTCTTGTCTTGACGTCATACGACTAACACCGATGTTAACGTAATACTTATGCTGTAATAAAACGCGCCGCGGGAGGTCAGAATTTATTTATTTAACCATCACGAGTTTTCTAAAGTCATCTCGGGGCAGGTGAAAATCCCTGACCCAGCCGTAATCTATCCCGTGAAGCGGAAACAATACCGCAAGACAACGGGCTACGCTAGTCCGCTCAGTAAATTAATATTATTATCATTTTAAAGTGAAAATAAAGTCACATACTTCCCAGCATTCAGCGTTCATTGCCAACATCAACACATTACGCCGCCACTACCTTAAATAAAATTTAAGCTATCTGGTAACTAACTGAAGTAATTCAAATCCGTTGTGGTGCTCCCCTCTGGAAAGAAAGTCCGTAAGGGTCAGGCTGAGTTATTATGTACCTGATTAAAAGTTTTCGTCCACTGGGTGTACGTACAATGTTTACTGATGCTGTATGTTTAAATAACATAAAAACAGACGTGGCACCGCAGTTTCGTTTTGATATGCAGTTTTCTCAAACTTTAGTGTTGACATTGTTCACTGTTATGCTGCATATACCAGATGAAACCCAACCTCCAGAAACAATTACCTCCTCAACAACACTTTCAGAAGACCAGTACACTCAGTTTTAGTTGTTAAATCTTCCACTTGACTGAAAACTTGCTGCATCAGACCAGATGATTGTTTTGCAAAAGTTATAGTCACTTACCCTGCCGCAACTCACAGAATTCACGTCTTTGATGACGATCATGTCGTTTACGGCGTAGGCCTCCGCTGTAATATTTTTAACATTCTGCTTGAACTTCTGTAGTTGCTTAGAATCTCTTCTTGCAGATTTCTTGGGTGGTTTAATGAAAGTCTTGCAATGAGCTGCAGATTTTCATCAGTAGTTAGCAATTTTGGGCTGCCATTGCGAGGTATGTCAGCTACAGAATCTGTCACCTCTAACCTGTGATTTCATTTGTAGTTAGCTCGCCTACATGGTGGCTGTATTTGCAGGAAGTTTTCAATGAAAGATTGTCTTTCATCTTAATTACATCCACCACATCTGTAAAGTAAACTTGCAACGTTCTGCTGAAAATTTTTTGTTCATAATGTACGGTTTTCACGCTTACAAAAAGATGCACAGATGACGCCAAAGCTCAGATTGTCACCTGTTAGTAACAAATTATCTCTGATACCACCTCCGAAACAGATTTCGCTGTGCACAGGTTTCGCAGTTTTTCAACGTGGGGATATTACTTGAATACTTTGCTGAAATGTGAGCGTGGACAGAAATGTGCAACAGTTAACTGAGTTATGTCGCATACAGTGCTCTTAACAAATTTCGTGCTGTGTAATTAGAAAACCATTTTAGGTAGTATTTTGCAAACAAATACATAACAATAACTTCAAATCTTCTCATATTGTGATTTATTTAACAAGACAGAACTTTCAACAAACCATTAAATATATGGGA
Organism: Schistocerca nitens; assembly: GCF_023898315.1. Lineage (NCBI taxonomy): Eukaryota > Metazoa > Arthropoda > Insecta > Orthoptera > Acrididae > Schistocerca > Schistocerca nitens. The sequence goes on along the minus strand of NC_064620.1, from coordinate 601,539,420 downwards.
CATTACATACAACGCAATGTTATTGTTCATATGTTTTATAGTTTTTGGGATACATATGCTTGGTTTTTAAAGTTCCTCATAACATTGTTGACAGTTGACTTGCCATCAAGTTAAGGCAGAGACTGCCTCAAAATATAAAATCCTTTTTTTCTTTCTTCAAAGTATTTTTCTTCAATATGTTTCTTCCCTGTTGCATGACAGGCGGCGTCACCGAAATGAAGTCCTTGTTCACTGCATTGCACTACACTGCCTCCTGAAGACCCCGCGAGTACAGAAAGCACGGGACTCTGCATCACTGGAGGAGTGGAATGCGCTGTCCCCACCAGAGAAGCCAGTCGCAGTGACTTCCACCGAGTTCAAAGTCTCCCAGTGTCTTTCACACTGTGGTCTTCAGTTGAATAACAGTGAATTTTGGGGACCTCATCGATCAATGCGACGGCGAGGCATCCAGCCCGAGAACACAATAAACCGAGGAATTATAAAGTGGGGCTGCACTGTAGATTTGGCGGGGCGACGCCATCAGCCGTCGGAGACATGCAAGGTCCGGGGACGAATAGGAAAAAATGTAAAAACTGCTAAACTTTATAAATTATACAGATCATAAAATGACCACACTGTGGTGGGCCGCGCACTGGTGCTCAGCCACCACTCCACCGACAGCTCGGCAGCGCACAGCCGCAGAGTGGTGTCGCGGCAGTGGCGGCGCTGGCGGCGCTCCGCCTCCCGCAGCGGCAGCCGGCGATGTGTGCTCCGGGTGTAGCGGAAGGGGGAGCGGGGGGGCGGCTGCCAGCTGGATGCACTGCTGGGGCTGGTCTCCAGCTGCACCTGTAATCCAGACAGGGGGGACTCGTCACTGGGCTGCGGCTTTTCTCTCTCTCGCTCACACACACATATTATTTGGACGGTACGTGAACTAAACTGTGTCGCCAAAAGTTACGCGAACGGTTATTTTATTTAAAGATGGGGGCTGTGTATGGCTCCCAAAGTTTTCGGCTAGATGTTACGTATGGTATGGGTGTAGGCACTGCATCTGAACTGTTTGTTAGAGGCTGTCATGCAGTGGAACTGGCAGCAGTCAATATCACTGTTCCTTTTATGTGAATGGTATCACTACGCCCAAATCACTTCACACAAGCTTAAGCAACATGAAACACCAATTTCTCACAAGTATCTCCACATCATAAAATTCCAAATCTTCCAAAACGATCAATAATTTTGCAAGAAGGATCGACATGGACATGTAAGTGAATATCTATTCCCACAGAGAGTTTCACACCGTTCCCTGGACTGTCTACGTATTCATTAATTTCTTCCTTTTTGAACCAGGACAGTATGTAGCAGTTTCACTTTATAACAAACTAACGTTCTTGTATCACTCATTCCCCTGTTTCCCTCAGTAACAGCAAAGATTTCCCACTATTTGTTATCATTATTTGTTGTCAGCTCTTAAGAGATGTTACCTGCTTATGTAACATTTTAATTAGGTGTATCACCTGTGTATTAAGGTGATTCAAATGGCTCTGAGCACTATGGGACTTAACATCTGAGGTCATCAGTCCCCTAGAACTTAAAACTAATTAAACCTAACTAACCTAAGGACATCACACACATCCATGCCCGACACAGGATTCGAACCTGCAACCGTAGTGGTCGTGCGGTTCCAGACTGAAGCGCCTAGAACCTATTAAGGTAACAGACATACCATGTAACAAAATTAATTGTTGAAGGAGACAGAAACTGACAGGATGTCTGGAAAGCCGTAGCAATGCGCCTGCTTTATTTTAATAAGGCAACAACACATGTGACGTTGTAACAGACAACCAAGCTACAGTCTGATTTTCCTCAAAAAGCAGTAAAACTGTATGATGAGTTCCTATTCCTTATCCTCATCCTCACAGACATCACTATGCTTGCTCAGACCCACAACTGGCCAAGAATTGATTGCGGCAGTCACGACTGTAGCCAACCAATGTACCCAAGAATGAGTTAGGAAATGGCGCAATAAATATTGTCTATCTGCCGTTTTGTACGCCTTCTATCGAAAACGAGGACACCAGAGTGCGGGGAAGGGCTACCCTTAAAGAACATTCCTGACAGATGTTGGCGTGTGTGACTCGGAACAAGATGTGTGCCAAGAAATACAATGGAACCCTCTCTGCACTGACATTAACATTTGGAATATAGGCCCTGTAGAATAAGTACAAAAGATATGAATTGAGACATGGTCTGTTTCTGACTTGCCCCAAAGTATTGGGCGATAACCATGGTATTAACCCCGTATGCCAGGGGAAAGGTACGTAGGATGATGATAAAATCTGTGGAAAGATTTAGAGATTCATTTATATTGGGACGATTTATAGGTATTCACCAACTAGATTAACGGAACTGAAGCTACGCCATTCTTGCATTAATTCTTCAAACACTTTCATACAGCGTTTCCAAAAACAATAAATAATACTTTTTGAACGTATCCGCTCAGATACAACATAGTAACTTCATCTTTGGAAAACATATAAAATCCTTGGACTAAACGTGGGCTAACAGTGTAAATCATGCGAGTTCTGTTTACTTTGCTTTATTTCCGTAGTTGCGCCTAAAAATGTGAAATTTGTGGGGCGAAGCGCAGGAAAGATACGTCGAAGTTTCGATATGCAGCTTGTAATTGCTTAATCACGAGTGAGAAAATCAGTAACTTTTCGTAAACGTAGAGAGAAATATAAGCAACAGTGCATTCGTCGACTTTTCTGTATGGAAACAGATGGCAATATTATCTATACTGATAGCAGGTACGCTGTCTTATACATCTTAACGTCCAGTTTAGTTAAGTATCAACTTTAGTAGAGAGTATATATGGCTAATTATAATCTCCGTACGTGGTCAGAGACGGATGAAAAGCTGGTGAGGGTGTTGCAGGAGACATTGTACTGAAAACAATTGTTAAGAAACAAATTCTTTACGTTATACCGTTACTGAGTTGATTAGCATTGAAGTTAGCCAGTCAGGTATGGCTGTCAATTCAATCGAATTCCTAGGAATTACAACTACGAACAGCTTAAATAGGTAATATTATGGTGAACGCAAACGCAAGCACTTGCAAGTGCTAAAATGCGATAATGGACAGACAGTTTTGCGTTCGTGAGTTACAACTTATTGAAATGCTTCTTATCAGTTAAAACACGGCTATTTCTGAAATGATGAATTTAAGGTAGATGAGCAAAAGCTACGTTTTTTCAGTTTGCACAAACAAAACAAGTAATATGTTTAGCGACACAATCTCTAGTACGCTGCTTGAAATTTGCGCACGCAAACACCTGATTGGTCAACTTCAATGCTAAATAACTGGCAAACGACAACGTATCAATTTTTTTTCTTAACATCTATTTGTCACCTCGGCCTCCCCTGCAACACACTTACAAGCTTTTTCAGCCTGTTTCTATCTATCCTGTATAAACGACAAGCTTTCACAATAATGCTTCTTCTGCACATGTTCACCGTTGTGATACCAAGATTTACTTCAGCCACTTTCCACTTTGCCTTTTCTCACGCCTTACAGAACATTCACTCGACCGATTCTTGAGGATCCGAGTAAGATTAACACAAGAGTCTGTGAGACAGAAAGGGTCTACCAAAGGGCGGCGTGTTTCGTCAAAGGGGTGAAGTAAAGGGGATGCTCAGCAAACGCTACAAAAGAGCCGTTGTGCATCACACAGACGGGTGTCGTTGAAATTACGGGAGGATGGTTTCCATTAAGAGTAGGACAAGATGTTACTTCCTCCCACAGAATTATGTGTCGAGAAGTGAACACGATGATAAAATCAGAAAAATAAGAACCCATACGGAGGATTACAGACATTGTCTCTTCCCACGCGCCGTCCGGAAGTGGAACACTGTTAGTCAGAAACAGTAAAGTGAATTGCGGAATATGGTCATAAATGTAGATTTGCGGAAAGTGCGAAAAGTGTGAGGTCATCCATATGAGTACGATAAGAAATCCATTAAATTTCGATTACACGAAAAATCACTGAAATATAAAGACTGTCAGTTCAACTAAATACCTAGGAAGCGTAATTACGAGCAACATAATCGGGAACGATCACGTAGATAATGTTTGTGGGGAAGGCAAACCAAAGACTGAAATTTATCAGCAGAACTCTTAGAACATGCAATTGTCCTACTAAAGAGTTTGCCTACGTGTACTGCTGTGGGTTTGAGAACTTTACCAGACAGGATTGGCAGCAGACATCGAAAAAGTCCAAAGAAAAGCAGCTTGTTTTGAATTATCGCGAAATACGGCAGAGAGTTTCAGGAGTATAATAAGCTGTGGTGGCAATCATTAAAATAAGGCCGTTTTTCGCTGCGGCTATACCTTTTGACGAAATTTGAAACACTGCAAAATGTGCAAGTTTATTGTGAGGTATGCAGCAAACTTATTAACTTCAGAGTAGAAATAAGTGAATGGAATGAGATAGGTGGCCCCGAGCCTTTCTGAGACCATTACCCCTAAGCGAAATCACATATCAGCCATTCCTCGCCCCCCCCCCCCTCCCCACCACCCCGCACCACAATCATCGTCACGCTAGCTCCTGAAAGAATGTTCTTAGAACACTTTTATTTTCAAAATGCTGAAAGATGAAAAAGATGAATATTTAGTTTTTGTCAATAAACCGAGACTTAATGAGTCAATGAGACAATTGGTACTGCTTATTTCTAACAACCTCTTTTATAAAGTGATGAAGCAATTCTCAGTGTATGAAGAGTGCTACATACAACTCCTCCCTGGCAGTGAAGGTTAACTATCCACATTGAGTGTAGATACTTGATACAAACATGGTTTCTCTGCAACACTTGCTCCACCCACGCACTCAACTTCCATTTAAAATCAACCAAGTTAAAATGGGTGCACTGTACTTGAGCCTACTGTTTGCATATCACCCAATTCTTCGACTCCATACTTCTGAACTGACAGACACTGGAAGACTTCACGCTGCCGTTCCTTTGTGCATGACCACTGTCACTAATTATAACAATAATAACACTAATTACAACACTGTGTAAGCTCTATATGTGTTTCTGTTGTGGTGTTCATAGTTTGTTTATCTGCTGCAAGGTGAGTAATGCAGCAATTTCACGGTCTGTCGTGGAAACTACCAAATTTCAGGTGGCGTTTTCATTAGAATATTTGACATATTTGATATACATGTCAAAGTTTTACTGTTGTACATTCATGATACAAAGTACGTGCGCAGTGGGTCAACTAGGTATTTGAGGAAGATGTTCATACCTTCGTTTCACCAGCTAAACGTCCAACACATTGTCTCACATGGCAATGCTAGTACTTGAAATAAAAAATGAGGTATTTACTGGTAAAGCGTGAAATAGGCATTACAGTTTTACATAATAGTGAGCTTTCTGAAATAATTTAGCTCCGTCATCGTAACACAATTGGACCTGTCTGTTTTCAGCCCTCAGAAAATTTCGTTTTACCCTCAGGGAGTAATAGCCTCCACGCTCGGAACCCCTGATTTAGATTGTAGCGACTACACCGAGAGCCCCGACCGCTCGTGCTGACTCACCCAGCTCGTCGAGGCCAGCGCGCAGTCGAAACGCTCCTCTCGCTCGATAGCGCTCCTCCTGGAACGCGACCGCCAGTAGAACAGGTCGCCCCGAGAGCTCCTGGTCCACGGCGCGGGGCTGTGGAGGATCACCGAAGCGCTCGGCGACCCGAGGTACGAGGTGCGGCCCAGGCTGGCAGGGGGGCCGACCCACCAGTCGCGGTCCCCACAGGCTATGGCCCAGAGGCGCCGGATCGCGCGCCAGATGGCGGCCAGGGAGGGCGGCCGCTGGTCTTCCCAGGGCCAGTCCGGGCTCTCGTGCAGGCCCAGCCTCTCCAGGAGGAGGTGGCCCAGCGCCGACAGCAGGTCCACGCTCGTCGTGCTGCGCGACACACTGCCCGTCACACACTCTACACGCACTAGCTGCAGCTGGCGTGGTGCCAGGGAGCAGTTCTGAGATTGGGGCGAAGGGGGCGTAAATATTCATCGTACAATGGAGTACCCGAAACGACTGGAATTATTTTTTAAAAGCTAAATATTTTCAAATTGTTTGCAAAACCACCTTATCCCCTTAAAAATACTCCCCAATTACAACTGATACATTGTACCCCCTGTGCTTCCAACGTTTGGAACATTTCCTGCAGCCATCTTTCGAAATGGCTGGCAGCTCCTCCCTGGTTTTCTGCTTGTGGTCTTCAGCGTTGTAAAAACGTTGCCCTTTGATGGCCCTTTCCACACGTGGAAATAAGAAAAGTTGCACTGTGCCAGGTGAAGCCAGTAAGGTGCGTGGGACACCGGAACCGTGGCATTTTTAGCCAAAAACTCGACGTTCGTTTTGATTGTCAGTCAGAAGCCGAGGAACAAACTTGGCAGCAACCTTTTTCATTCCCAAATCTTCCGTTAAAATTCGCTGAACCGAGCTCCAAGATAACCTACTCACTGACAGTTGACCAATTCTCTGTCGACGGTCTGTGAGCACAAGTCTCGAATTTTTTCAATATTATCAGGATTCGTATACTTGATCGTCGTTCAGAACGAGCTTTGTCATCAATCGACATGTCGCCATTTTTAAATCGAGCAGACCACCTCATATACTTGAATTTTCCCCCTGGCGTTTGCCATCATGAAAAACGAAATAGGAACAAAACAGCACTGACACGCCTAGCGCAGAAATGCGTACTACACAAGCTCCGGGTCACAGATACTACGATTTTAATAATAAAAAATCCATAAAGCTGTCATGTGTGTCTGCTTGTCTGTTTGCACATGCTTCTCCAAAACTACCAGACGAATTTGCATGAGGTAACTTGTGCTTAGCTTGGGGCACCGTGTAGGCTTTATTCCATCAAAATCGGATCATGGAACAGAAAGATATCGCACCTGAAAGTTTCATCCAACTACTATTATAAATGCAAAAGTAGCTCTGCCTGTTACGTATTCACGACTAACGCACTAAATCGATTTCAATGACATTTGGTATGAAGATAGCTTCTACCCACAGAAAGAACAGAGGTTTCTTTAGAAAGTGTTTGGTGCATGATACATGTTGCTTTGAAGAGTATCACACGAAGTAGATAAAATTATTTACTTTTTGAGAAAACTATTTACTCTTTGACTTATCGTATTTGTGAGACGCTTTTATTGGTCGATGTGCACATGTGATATGATTGAAAGTAATGAATACAATACTCGTACAGTCTTCATTGTGTTTAATCCATACTTCAATACTGTTTACTGCCTAATGTGCACATTGTATACCACATAGCTACTTCAGTAGCACATTGCGTACATGAGCACTCCTGCCCATGCCTCTATGTACGCACTGCTCGACAGGGTCGCTGCTGATGGACTGTGCTTTGAAACAGTTTGAGAGGCGTGAGAGTGACCACACATCACGAGCTATTCTTCCCAGAGGATGGTGCATCGAGTTTACAAGAGTGGTGTTAGCCGTAATTTGTGCCAATCCTAACGAGTGAGTGTTTTGTCTGGCAAGTAACCCTCTGTTTAAACTGATTTAGCCTGGTGGTGAAGGTAAATTGACTTCTTACTTTTACATATCAGCGTTTCTCTAGTTTTCTAGTATTAATGTAGTACAGGTATATTACTGAAGAGGTATTTTTAAATTTTCAGAAATTCCACGTCATTGTGGATGTCGATATAAGCTAGACAACTTCTTCTATGTCTGTGGGAAGCTCGCCTTTGTCAGAAGTAGGAAGAAAATTTCAACAGTCTTAAAGAAAGCATATAGACAGTACTTTGGAGTAGAGGCAGGAGACCAAGACAGAGAATGGGCACCAAATTTCTGTTGTGCTACATGTTACTGCAAACTAATTCAGTGGCGGAAAGGTTTACAGAAGGTGGCGTTGTTCGCTGTGCCCATGCTGTGGAGAGAGCCCAAGGACCATGTTACTGACTGTTGTTTCCGTCTAACAAAAATTCAGGGTTTTATAAACAAAAAATCGAAGAGGCTCATTGTTTACCCAGATCTGCCTTCAGCGAGAATGGCAGTGTAGCATTCTGACAGCCTTGCGATACCTACTACAGCTCAGGGTCAAATTCGGAGTGACAGTGAAATAAATAGTACTGAAAAAAATCACAGATGATGATCCTTTATATCACTGCACAAGTGAGTCATCGACACATTTGTGAACACAAGCAGATATAAATGATTTAGTATATGATCTGGGATTAAGTGAACAAAAGGCGTAGCTGCTTGGTTCAAGATTACAAGAGTATAATCTACTCTGCCAACTACTAAAATCAGTGTGTTCACGTACAGAGAACATACCTTTATTTCCTATTTTGCAACTGACGGAGCACTGACATTTTGAAATGATGTTGCTGGCCTAATGAAAGTGCGGAACTTCAGCTATATTTCACAGGAGTGGAAACTTTTCATAGAGGAGCCGAAAACGAGTCTCAAGGGTGTTTCGCTCCATAACAGAAATAAAATACCCTCTTTTCCAGTAGCTTATGCCAGCTTGACCAAATAGAATTACGAATTCGTACAAAGGAAGCTAAATTCATTACAATACAATAAATATAAATATAAAATATGTGCAGATTTCAAATTAATTTCTGTGGTACTGGCAATGCTACAAGGCTACACGAAGTATGCGTTTTCTTTGCGAGTGGGATAGTCGAAAGAGAAATTCTCACAACTTGAAAAAAAAAAAAAAAAAAAAAAAAGCCCAGACGGAGATGGAAAGTGGGTGAAAAGTATGTACAACACGCAAATCTGGTAGCTCCTGAAGATATTCTACTTTACATCAAACTTGACCTAATGAAACAGTTCGTAAAGGCCATGGATCCAAATGGCAGTGGGTCTCCATATCTAGCTACCAGATTCCCCCATCTTTCAGCACCAAAAAAAGAGGAAGGTGTATTTGTGGTTCCACAAATCAAGGAGCTGCAGAAAGATGCAAATTCTGAAGCACGTTTAATTGACAAAAAAAAGACAATATGGGACTGTTTCAAGATGGTGTCAGAAAACTTCCTTAGAAGAAGAAGAGCTACTAACTACAAAGCAATGGTGAATGACATGGTCAAAGCATATCGAGATCTGGGGTGCAATATGTCTTTCGAGGTACATAGGATGGACTCTCATCTGGAGTAGTTCACAGAAAGTTGTAGTGACATATCGGATGAACATGGCGAAAGATTCCATCAGGACATTTCTACCATAGAAAGGCGTTATGAAAGGAAGTGGGTATCTTCTATGTTAGCAGATTATTGCTGGAATATCATTCGAGAGAAGAAAGAGTCACAGTACAAGAGAAAAAAGTTATGTGCATTACAATACTGTGGCTCATTCTTTGATAATTTGCTGTAATTTCTCATGTCAGATAAATGCTACATAGTGTACACAAAGATTACTCTTTTATATTTTAGATCTCACCCTAAATTAATTTGATGAACTTATAACATCATAAACATGTGAATTTGTTTATCGAATTTCACTTCATGTTTACTGCACTGTATCAGAAACAGAAAATAGAAATAAAATAGCTATTACTAATAAACTATTCCTGACAGAAAACAAACTAAAAACAGTTTTGAATTCAGCACTCGAGGAACGACTAGGATCACAATGTATTCTTTCAGAAAGAGAAAAAACGTTTTTGTAGAACAGTGATATTTTCTTGATAACGATAGCTCCACTCTTTTGAATAACAGCGAGATGAGCGTGGGAAAGATTCTAAGGTTTTTTGTGTTTTCAGGCCTCCTGCATAAATTGTTTGGGTCGGTTAATTTAATGTCCCTCAAAAAATGGTTCAAATGGCTCTGAGCACTATGAGACTTAACATCTATGGTCATCAGTCCCCTAGAACTTAGAACTACTTAAATCTAACCAACCTAAGGACATCACACAACACCCAGTCATCACGAGGCAGAGAAAATCCCTGACCCCGCCGGGAATCGAACCCGGGAACCCGGGCGTGGGAAGCGAGAACGCTACCACACGACCACGAGCTGCGGACTTTATATCCCTCAGAAGTGGCTCGTTAACTCTCTTATAGTCTGTGATCAAGCCTGCTATCATTACCTTAACCACTTTCCGATTTTGACTGCGTATCAATATCTCCTTCATTCTATACTTTTAGAGTGAGACTCAGACCTTTTCGTTTCAGCGATTTTAACGCCCATATTTCCCAAGATTTACTTGTTCTCATACTGGCTAGCTCTTTCCCTGTTTTTATTAGTGGTCTACCAGCCACATCTACCAGTGAATAAATTTTAGCATCCTCTTCAACTAACTATCGTTTTAGATAGTATCTTGTGCGGATAGTATACAGGTTGTCCGGGGAGAAATGACCAGTGTTCAGGGATATGACAGGAACGATTATTCGAGCCAAAAGTCTGATAAACGTGGGCTGTTAAATGCATACCTTAAGAGATATGGGCACTTCTTTGTTTTCGACATTATTAAACAAATATCTTCTACTGCAACCGCTATGCTTTCCAAAGTTTGGAAGAAGGTAGTATGGAACAAGAAAAGGAAAAAACGTCGAGTGTACATGGGCTCTAAAGTGCATACCTTAAGAGCTATTTATCACTTGTTCAATAGAAGAGATGTGTTTCACAGTAGCGAAGATAGGTCTTCACGTTTGCACTGCAACATCCATGTTTACTGGACAGTTTTTCCTTGTTTTGTTCCATAACACTGGTCTCAAAATCTGGAAAGCTAAGAGATTGCAGAAGAACAGAGTGATTTCACAGTGTCGATGATGAGGAATTGCTGATAGCTCATAAGATATGCAATTTCGAGCCTATGTTCGCTAGAATTTATTGCTTCGAATATTTATTCCAGTCAAGTTCCTGAGAACTGACCATTCCTCCTGGAACAACGAGTATTATAGTTTCATTTAATGCCGACTGAAAGGCACGAACGAGCATATAGACACACATAGTTCCATGCTCAAGTTTTATTATCCGTTGTAACATAATGGTAAACTCCTAATGTTTGTGTTGCGATTGCCAGACAGTCTTTCAAGTCTCTCGTAAATGTGTACAAGTGCCTTTGTCCCAAGGAGACTGCTTATCAGGAACTATTTTATTTCCACTAAGCATGTAGTGTCTTCTGTATGTATGCTGATAATCACGCTATTGAGCACCAGGGAGCCAATATCATCATCATCATCGTCACCGTCTTGTCACCGTTGCGGCGTAACGCCATGCTGTGGACATGCCACTAAAACATTCTTGCTTTGTTTGGGATTATGTATCACATGACTTCAGTTATGACCGAGGTACATGCGGTGGCTGGTGGTCGAGGAGATCAACACACTTCAAACGGCCACAACATGCATAGTACGAACAGAAATTCGTTATCTGAATTATGGCCATCATAAATATAACGAGAGGTGTGGGGAATGAATTAATGAATGACTCAATGATTCAGAGTTGGATGCAAATATTGATTTGATGTAGAAGAGCGCGGCGGTAGGTTATGAAACATGACAGGGATTGTGGGAAAAGACTGATGCACAGATGAGAAGCAGCCAGGAAGCACAAGCTCGCATTACTACAGGGTGGGGAAAGATTTGGGCGAGCCGTATCCAAAGAAGCCATCCCAGAATTTGCCTGTAGCGATTTAAGGAAACCACAGAAAACTTAAATATGGTTGTCTGGACGGCTATATGGACCATCGTCCCCCTGAATGCGAGTCCAGTGTGCTAACGACAGTCATAAGTGTGATGAGAAGGGATATATTACAAGGTAACAACATTTGAATTTCAGGTTTCCAAAATTAAAAAATAATAGGGCATCAGTTCATCTGCTCATTAGGTAGCCAATTTCAGCGTCGAACCTGTAGAACACCTGGTCCCACACAGCAGCCTTTTCAATGAAAGCAATGATGCACAATGGTATTGAGATGGCCATTTGAGTATCTTAAAATAAGCAACTTTGGAGTCTTCTCTGTGTATGAATTTTTCCTAAATTAGTAAACGGTACATAACTTAAGATAATGCTTCTATATGTGATACGAATATCTTACAGCGGCATATGTATAATGCAGTAATCTGATATGATTTATTGGTCTTTCATGACCAGCACGCTACAAGGCCCATACATCACAAAATTAGTAACGTAGGGATGAAATAAGGAGAGGAATCCGCATATTCAAAATATTCCTGAAGATATTTAAAATACCACAATTTTGCATGTCTCGTTTTAAAAACCAGTTAGTTTCCAGACACATATGTCGCTGGGGCACCTCCTGTGACGAATCTTGTGGGAGATGCTTTGTTGCTTATGTCAGAACATGGCCATAAAAAAGGTTTCATGAATGTACCTCCATTACAATTTAAGCTGGGTAAACATAAACTGGTTTCAAAAACAACCCCAAGTTCCTTGCTCTTAAAAATGAGAGTATTCCTTTCATTGACTTAATCAAAATTTACATACGTAACAACGCCGTTTATATATTGAGTCAAGTAATTTTATTTCCCATTTTCACTTGTCGTCTTATATCATGTACAGCTTTTCATAAAGCAAACCCATGCTTTGTTATAGTTAAACGGGACCATATAAACAAGCTCTCATTTGAAATATAATCCAGCGATCGATAGTAATGAGGCCTGATCCAATCGAGCCAATAAAATTAATTTTGGTCCTGCCAGCCGCTAAATACAGAAAGATAGCATTCTTGTATGATAGCTTTGAGAAGAATTTGTTGTTTCCAGTCTCTTTTTAGACTTAACTCTTCAGTTATTTCGCACTGTTATTTCAGGAGATGTATTCATGTTTGTAGGAGTTGGAGTGCGCACACTAGAACACCCCAGAGTTGAGCTGCTGCTACTGTTACAGATTGTGGGATCCATACATCATACAAAAATAGATGTATGTACATATAGAGTGTGAGGGGTATAAGTGCAGAGATTTTTATATGCGGTACCTTAGTATCACCACACATCAGTGTGTTGTTTATTCTTTCTCTGAGTTGAACAGTATTCCCACAAACATGTCACAAACTTTCTGACCTAATGTTTGCTGCATGGCCATAACTGCAGCTCTAAGTGGACTACTCCCATCAGTACATACTAGCATCCACGTGTCCCCAGTTCAACACTTGCCCTGCTGCCCACTGGGAAAATGAGCATTAATGTCTTGCTTGTGCCACATGTATGTCGAGGTACTACCCTACCTAAAAACATACAAGTTGAAACAGTTGTAATTATCAGGTTTCAAATGATGGAAAAACAGATGTATTGTTGTTCAGCACACTGTTGAAAAAGCAGTGTGGCCTATGATGTGGAAATACCCATACTTAAGTCATCCAGAATTTGAGAATGAGAGCACTTAAAGACTTGCAACAAACTCCACACTCGATTTCAAACATTTACAAAACTTTCTCTTGCTGACAATCTCCACAAAATGATTGAACGAAAAACGCTTATAGCTTAATACATTTTCGCTGTTCATGCAGTAAAACTGACACATGAAGCTTTTTGTTTTAATTTATTACTTCTTTAGCACTAACTGCTTTCTCGACATATTTTCCATATGGTATTCAGATTTACCACTGAATGTACTAGAAAAATAGTAACATTGTATGACACACATCTCAGGAGATATGATGTCATCAACACTGCGATGCGTAAAAAAATCCTGCATCATGCATGACGTTTTAAATTTTTACGTTTTACTACTAAGTCTATTCGCAAAATGTTTCGCAGACAGAATCCAAATATACTACTGATTGTATTCGCAAATTTGTATTATTGTACAGCTCATAGTTTAGGTGATATGACGTCTCGAATGTAGAGCTGCACGAAAACCAAATCACAAAGTGATATTCGCTAGAGATACATGTGAAATAAGTGTAAAAACACGTGTGAAATATGTTAAATATATGTGACATGTATTTGACATGTGCATATGGGGACAAAGCCATGAGTAAAAAGCTCATCCTAAACCCCTGAAACGATTTCAACCAAGTTTGGTACGCATATTAGTTACGATTTGGGAAGAAATATTGTGGTGGTAACAACCACCAGCCTTCTACTTTGGTGAGCGTGATAACGTGGAGAGAGAAGGGGGAGCAGGAGATGGACAGACAACGAGGAGGAAGGAGATGCGAAGAGATAGGGGGAAGGAGGACATAGACACAGAGAGGGAAGGAGGAAATGAACAGAGAAAGGAAAGAGGATGAAATGGCCAGAAACAGGGGGAGGAAGAGATATGCAGAGGAAGGAGGAGGAGGAGGAGACAAACAGAGAGAAGGGTAGGAGGAAATGGACAGAGAAAGGGAAGACTAGGAGATAGACAGAGAAAAGAAAGCAGAGGAGATGAACTGTTAAAAGTGGGAGGAGGTGACTGACAGAAAGAGGAGGAAGAAAATTCTGACGGGGAGAGGGGAGAGGAGGAGATGGACAAAGAGAGAGGTGAGATGGAGATGGAATTTGAGTGGGATGAAGGAGACTGACAGAAGGGGGAGGTGCAGATGGACAGAGGGGGAGGAACAAATTGACAGAGAGAGGGGAGAGAAAGAGGTGGACATAAGAGTGAGGCAGGAGGAGATGGATAGATTGGGGACAGAGAGGAAAAGATGGTCTAACAGAAGACTGGAATAAATAAATAACTTGGCAATGCCAGGAGCTCAGTTACTACGGATACAATTTCAGGCTCACTACTTACCCTCTGAAGCACTCCCCAAGATGGCGCCAACTTATATTCAGTGCCCTGAAAACGAAAATATGCACATTAAGTTTCTACACTGGTGAAACAGTATATGCTTTGGCGGTTGCAAATGTTATTAATAAGCAAATACCACAAAATCTAGTAATCATCTATTTTCCTTTGCTACACGTACAATTGAGTTAATACAAAGCTTAAGGCAACACGTAGCACGTAGACGGTGCCCGATAAGTAGGGACGAATATGAAATTGCTATAGAACACACAAAATTTATTGAAAATGTAATTTTTTTTTACAAACGCATTAAATAACTTCCCTATTTATATGAAAAATTATATCCTCCATATGACCAAGCATTCCGCGCGGCAACGAGCCACGCGTTCGTTGAATTTCTCGATGACGCGTTCGCAAACATCTCGTGGGATGCCGTTAACAACCCTTTTGATTTCATCCTTCAGTTGCTATGTTGTTTGCGGTTTGTTCGCGTACACTTTTGATTTCACAAATCCGCACAAAAAGGTCACAAGGCATAAGATCGCACATCTGGCAGGCTATTTCTGGTTGCCAGGCAGAGATAATTTTTTGAGGAAACTTATCATAAAGCAGGACAATAGATTCACGGGATGTGTGACATGTCGCACCATCTTCCTGAAACCAAACATCGTCGTTTTCATCAATAAGAGGGAGAAACCCATCAGAAAGTATGTTTCGGTAACGGTGGCCGTTCACAGTGACGGCAACTCCCTCATCATTTTCAAAGAAGTACAGGCCGATAACTCCTCCTGCCCAGAACCCACACCACACAGTCGTGCGTTGTGGATGCGTCTCGTCTTCCACAGTCACTCGCGGATTTTCGTTACTTCAAATTCTGCAGTTCTGCTTATCGACGTATCTACGGAGGTGGAAGTGTGCCTCATCTGAGAAAATTATTTCTGTGAAGTTCTCGTTCTCCGCTTGTCGAGCCAAGTCCCATTAAGCAAATCGATGTCTCTTTCCAGGATCTGCAGGCTTCAAGTCTTGCTTAAGTTGAATCTTGTACGCCTGCGTTTCCAGATCTTTTGAAAGGATTTCATACAGTGAACTTGGTGACAAATTCAATTGCTGAACTCGTCGGTAAACCCATTTCCTGAGCCTTACGGTGACATTTTCACGCACGACAGCAATGTTTTCTTGTCTTTGAACAGCACACGGTCGTCCTGTTTTCTTATCGTGTGAAACGGAACCCTTGGTCTCAAACTTACGGATCAACTTCCGAATACATGATTCGATTGGAGCAGCGCTACGTCCGAGTGTGACACGCAATTCACTAACGGTGGCCGTGGGACTTTCACTGTTTTAGTAATACCTTTTTATCACTTGGGTAAGTTGCTCAGTAGTCATCTGTTCCAGGACGAAAACAAACATCAAAGAACAACACAAAAGCTATTAGGTTTTTAATGGGAAGGTGCTTTGGGGGTAAAGAGGATAGCAACAACACGTCCAACCCGGCTTGACATTTATACGAACTGATCTCGGAAGCCAGTTGTGGGTGCAATCCTGCAACTACACTGCGCATAAAAGAGTACCACTTTTACGAAATCCCCTAATTGTCTCCCATTGCGACGCATAAGTTTGGATTTTGGCTCAAAGGTACCTTCGACCTCAGTCTGTAATGGTGCAAAAGCATAGCACGCTGTGAAGTCACTCTCTGGATCGCCGACGCTTGAAATAGCAACGTGTCGACACATGGGAATAAAAGGCCATAGCTCCGAATATCACGTGACTTGTATGGTGGATTAACGACGTCACATTGGCACCAAATTTCACCACAATTCTGCACAACGCCATCGTGGAAGCGTCACACGGTGCCAAGGTTGTCACACTCCCTTTTACCCACAATTCATCCCTCCTTTTGAGACTTCTGCGATTTGCGATGAAAGTCAGAACTGCAACACCCAGCGTTGAAATCGCTCCGTTTTCTTATGAGTGGCCGGGAAAAACATTTCAGACACACCGCTGCCCACAATCGCCACGAAAATCCCGTCAGGAGATGACATAGAGGGCGTTAATGAAACCACATCTTCCCATGATTCCTTGATGCCACGAGCGTTCGCATTATATTCAACAATGGGACGATGTTCTTAATAACGTTCGATACTTCTCACTCCCCTCGTACGATTCATCCCCACTCTGAGGACGTCGTGGGGCTGCAACCACACCGCACGTTATACGACCCTGTGAAGTGTAGTGCAACCACAACTTTTTCTCTGCTACACAAAATAGGACCGCTAGGGAGGGCACACTGGAGCAGCCGCGAGGCACCACTTACCTGCATGGGAAAGCGCGTGGCTGGCAGCGAGGGGGTTGCCGGAGTGGGGGTGTGGGAGGAGCGGGACTTTAGCGGGACCCTCTGCCGTTTTCTTCACGCAAATGTCAGTGTTGCACCTCAGAGTGATCATGTCACAGGAGGGCGCGGAACAAGAGGTTTCCAAGCGTAAACACCATTCGCTGCTTCAGACCACGTTCACATATCGTCGAATGGTTTTGCACACTTTTTAATAGTCTCACGCAGTGTACTACAGCAGAACTTTCATTTGCACTGCACTCCAAAGGGGTCAGATCACGTTCAGTGAGGTTGCGGTCCCACGATGTCTTTAGAGAACCGATGAATCGTCCCGGGTGAGTCATCAGTGACAGACGTTGTCGAAACGTGAGTCCTGTTGCTCATCACACTGCCAGCTGTCGTTTTCCACGGTGAAATATGTGGGAATCAACGCCCCAACGGAATGGGTGGTCTCATTCTCGCCGTCTGCACCTCCTCGTGACGGGATTTTCGTGTCGATTCTGGGCAGCGGTGTGTCTGAAACGTTTTCCTCGGCCACTCGTAAGAAAACAGCGCGATTGCAGCGCTGGGTGTTGCAGTTCAGGCTTTCATCATAAATCGCAGAGGTCTCAAAAGAAGGGATCAATTGTGGGTAAAACGGAGTGTGACAACATTCCTACCGCGTGAGACGTCCACGATGGCATTGGGCAGAATCGTGGTGAAATCTGGTGCCAATGTGACGTCATTAATCCACCTTACACCTCAAGTGATCTTCGGAGCTGTGGCACCTTTTCCCATGCGTCGACACATTGCTCTCTGAAGCTTCGCCGAGTCCGAGGGTGACGTCATAAGTCGACACACTCTAGCATCATAAGACAGGAGGGTCGTAGGCACCTTTGAGCAGAATTTCAAACTTATGCGCCGCAGTGGGAGACAATTATGGCCTTTCGAAAATGTGACACTTTTTTGCGCAGTGTATAACGTCACAGTATATCAGTGGCAGCGGCTACGGAGAGTTGTCGTGCTAGCCTCGCGGCA
The DNA here is from genome assembly GCF_023898315.1 of Schistocerca nitens. Taxonomy (NCBI): domain Eukaryota; kingdom Metazoa; phylum Arthropoda; class Insecta; order Orthoptera; family Acrididae; genus Schistocerca; species Schistocerca nitens. The sequence continues at coordinate 601,521,387 of NC_064620.1, read as the reverse complement.
CCCTACGACCAGATGTTCTCAGTGCGTGAGAGATTTGGAGAACGTTCTGGAAGCCATGTTGGTCAGGACAACTCGGGCAACAGGCGTTCTTGCGTTATCAGCATCGAAAGCCAGCGACACAGAATGCTCGAAGACAGAGCTCAACCACTGGCTGTAACATGTCAGAAATGTAACGGCTGCTGCCCAAATTAGATGATGTGCAAAACAGACGTGATCGTGTTGCACCCGGGTCGCGCTCCATTCCATCACCCCACATGCAAGGGCAGCGCCATGATCACGAATCCAATGTGGCAACGTTTGTTCTTGTAGCCCACAAATACAGATATGGTCAATGCGATGGGGCCGTAGAACAGGCACTTGCTTAAGACACCGAGGCTTGCCTGGAACAGGACATGACGCCGCTGCTGCGTCTGTTGCTGTTGGACGCACCACTATATTCCTCTGTTGCCACAGCAGTGGTGGCCGGTGTGACAACCGGCGGTGCCACAGACGCCGTCGCGCTCTGCCTGTCGCCACTGGTACTGCGGCAGGCGAGGCACCTGACGTAGCTGTACGGTTCTACACGGCCGAGCGAACGGCATAACCCGTCTGTCCTCCAGGGCACCAGTCTCGTGGGCTGGTGGCATCCGGCTTCGCGTCGAGTGTGGCCCATCTGAACCCAGCCATCCCGCATCCGCATCCGCATGGCAGTCATGGGATCCCGACCAACACGAAGAGCGACAGCGCTGAACGACGAACCACATCCCCGATTGGTCACGATTCTGCCTCTGTCAAATTTCGGTACTTGTTCGATGTGGTACGAGTTTCTCCCTCTCACAAGAGTCATAACGCGATCTTCTCGCAAATAACAAGCACTGAGACCTGGTTTCTGAACTAGTTACTGGCTGCGTAGCCTTAGCTTACTTACAGGACATCATGGCTCTACTCCTAGCTACATTTTGCGGCAGCGCTGCAACGTTGACCACCTGTCTCTAAAAAATCCCCATTAATATGTTGATCACCCTCTCTCCAAAGGCTCAATAATATTGAGATCTTGTGATTGAGGTGGCCAGGGGATGAGCGACATTTCATCCTCGTGCTCGCAGAACCAGTACTGACGATACCAGCTGTGCGAACTGGGACACTGTCGACTGGATTAGAAAAGCACCATTGGAGAACAAATATTGTGCGTTGGGATGGACCTGATCAGCCAGATAGTCCTTGGCAGTAATGCGAGAATGCAGAGTAATCTTGGGGTCCACGGAATAACACGATGTGGCTGCCCGAATAATCACCAGACCCACGTTTCACTATTGGGACGAAAACACAGCCATTGTGTCATAGTTCATGTTTTGTGGTTCGTCGTCACGTGTTCCTGTGAAGCGCATTTGCATCACTGGACAGTGGTTTTGCAGTTCCAACATGCCCTGCAGTTCCAGCCCCTGTGTTGTTTTGGGGCTGGCAGGGATTGTGAGTGCAATGTTCAGTTCTGCAGTGACTTTTGCAGCTCTCGTCTAATTTTACGTCACAACTCTCTTTGTGCCCCAATCACTCGACACACACCATCGTCCGCGCTGTGGCTTAGTGGATGACATTCTCCGCTTTCCCAGTATGCGTATATATATCTTCGATAGGGTGCCTCTTGAAACACTGCATCTGCGTTGGTCATAGAAGCACCCATCACACGACCACCGACAATCTGCCGACGCTCGAATTCACTTGGCGCCGACATAATGCTCTCACACCTACACAGAACACTGTTCCGACAACGATTGACTCCTGCGACCCGTTGAAGACACTCCACAGGCACCGCTCGTGGTCGAATACAACGGCACAACCTGCGTGCTCGGCTATCGTCTGCATTTGTGTTCGAGCGTAAATTTGTCGCTGTGTTCCCCAATTTCTGTACAGTCCCTGTATGAGTCAATGATGCCGCTAACTGTAGATTACACTTAAAGTAATCTTCAACTGGGATAGTAATAAATTTACTTACATGTCGACTTAAGATGCTGCTGTTGTGACAAGCTGCAAAGAAGAACAAAAAACAGACTGGTTAAAATAAGAATTTGTTCAAGGAAAACCGAGATCATTGTGTTACCAGAGTCACAGAAATATTGTATTATTGTTAGCATTATTCTTAATAATTAATGATATGAAATGTGTGCGTTGAACGACAGCTTCAACTGAGTTTCACACTTTTATTTCAAGAATATCTTTTAGTTCTAAACAGATCCGTTTGTTCTTGAATATGTAGCCTCTAAGTTCAACACACTTTTTTGCGTCCCCAGACAACAGCAACAAATAAACAACGTATTATGAAAGAGGAACGTATCACAGAATTTCATTTACCTGTGCGTCAGCGCATAATAGCACCAACAAACAAAGACACTTCAACTCCTTAACGAAGGACTGTCATCCTCTTTCTCAGAACTTGCAGGCAGAATGAACACAGCAGTAAAGAGGGGAGATTCCTGCTCAGCAGCCGCAGAACAACTCCAGTACTGGACACGGAGATTTGCGAGAGCATGGGTGCCGAGAAGAGTTACTGGCAGTGAACTAATCTTACAGGGAACATTTTTCGCCAAGTGGGAGTTTCTCGCGTGGAAAAATGAGCTTGTTGCTTGAGAGCAACGGAAGTCACTAAGGACTAATTATATCCGTAGTATTAGAAATCAGAGCTGGTCAGGCAAAACAACGACACACCATAGATGAACTCTTGAAGAATAGCGGCTTACTTACGGGTTCTTTTCCTCCTATGCCTGATGTGAGAAAATTTCACGAAAACCTTGACAGAAATTGTTGAATGGGAGCAAATTTATTTCTGGAACAATACGTCCATCTTAAAAATGATAAGGAATGCGGTATTTGAAAACCGGTGTAGCGTCGCAGGTCGAAAGTCGATGACTTGCTCAAGACGTGCAATGTATCCCTTCTCTCTCTCCCTCTCTCTCTCTCTCTCTCTCTCTCTCTATCTCTGTCACATACACACAATACACACACAAACACACACACACACACACACACACACACACACACACACTTCATTTTTTTTTAGTCTAATTTTATTCTTTGTACTCTTATTAGATTAACGTGCACTGTTCTGTATCTTTGTTCTTCCATCCAGACATCTCTGTGCTTTTGTACTCTTCATTCTCCACTTCACACGCAGAGTGGGCTCTTTTAGACTGTAGAGGCTCTGTTCTTTTTCAGCCATCGAAAGTGGCGAGCAGATATTGAGTCGGCGGGTTCCCAATCACAAAATTGCAGTTGTAGTCGACAGACTGTCTTCGGTACTGATAATCAGGAATTCTAGATGGATTGCTTGACTGAAAATGCTGTTTATACATTCGTTCATTAAAAATAAAAGCCTCAAATAATAAAGTACCGCCATCTGGTATTTTTTAAGATATCTCCAAGGCGTTTGATTGCGTAGATGATTCTATGCGCTACACCACCACATACATGCATTCCTTTACTAGGGCAAATAACCCTCTTAGCACGAGAGATGAAGGAATCTATGAAATCTGTATCTATTCCAGATATTACAGTAAGAAAGACAGGGCAGATGCTATTGCTGGCTGTGAGACTCCGAGGCTTAAGCTCATTACACCGTGTCCTGTTTGTATTGTATGATGACGAGGACAGAGAGAGGGTGAAACCTGATCCGACATACAGGTAATCGAAAACAGTGCCGCGAGCCTGTATATCGCGAGACAAAAAGGAATGGTTGGGAATTTTATCTAAGTCATTGCAAAGTCTGGTGGTGAAAAGTTTCTCCTAGCGCTAGCCACCGTATAGACAAGTCTTAGTAACCTCGGCTACAGAAGTGGATAACTGTTGTAGTAAAACCATTTACCCATTACAGCTAAACTTGATGTCATCCTGGAGGGGCCCAGTTAGGCAAAAGTGCTCTCGGACTGCATTATACTATTGTCAGAGTCACGCCTGCCACTGACGCTATTAAAGTACCATAGCAACAACACAAACAATATTACGTGTGCCACATCTTAGATGAAGCGCGGGAACTTTCATGCCGGAATAAAGCCATATTCAAGTTTTGGGTTAAGAATCACAGGGGAATTATAGGCAATGGATAAATAGATGCTCGGAATAACAGGCAGTGTACGGAGCTTGCTGGCACACGACGAACTACCACCTTATTTATGAATTCCTGTGTACCATCAAGACCCAGATTTAGAATCAGTCCAATGACAAACTACAACTGTCATACTGCTCAGAGCCATTTGAACCAATTGCAACAAATCTTCCAAGTAACAACGTCCCACCTCAGATTTAATCACTGGAAGTTTTGCCAACGCCAGGATCTAACCAATATGGCCTTTATCCCTGTTGTGATTGTGTGTCCGATGAAGACGTCAACTGTATTTTCTCCCTTTATCTCCGAAGAGTGCGTAGGACTGTGAACTTGCTGCAGATGTCGTCGAGGAACGTGCTCCTCAAGAGTCAGAAGAACTTACTACTGGGGAACGGTATAACCATGTACGAATGCAGAGGTACCTTACAGAACCTGTACAACTTTATAGTAGAACATGAAACAAACATATAGACAAACATTATGCTACATAAATTAACAAGTGATTAACATGTCATAAAATTTCGTTTGAAGGCCATTACCACACACAGAATTTTACTAACTGTAAGAGTTACACATAAAAATATACAATAAAAATGCAATGTCAAGGGTATAATATTTATAACTAATGTTATTTCGAATTGATCTATATTTCTTGCTGTTAACAGAGAACTGCGCTGGTTAATGGTCCTCGATCGAAACAGGTCACACAGTATATTGACAACAGCGTAATGTCTTACATGATATCATTCCTGCAATTTATAATAGCTGTAGAACACCATAAAGAATAAAACCTATTATTTTCCTCCAGAGGCGCACTTCATGTGCACTGCATAAAACACTAGGTGTCCGACTAATGGGTTATGTACGGAGACCATTACATTAAAAACATTATCTGTCTGAGTGGAAACTTGTATGCATTTTGTTTTGTGTCTCAAAAATTTATAGCAGGAAACTTTCGGTTCCAGTGAGGAGCTATCGCATACAGTAAGTTTTCTTTTATTTAAAGCTGCTTCGAAATAAAAGTATGACGCAGTCTGAAAAAAATTTATACGCGGCAGTTCTTTAATGTTGGAGAACTGACTGTAACATTTATAATTACGTCGCTACTTGTCTTTAAGGGGAACATTCTGCTATCTAACTGACCATAAACCTGTATGGGTTACAAATTCGCAAAAATGTGAACACCTTTATGAGCAGCGTAAGCTGTAATGGTTCAAGTGGTCTAAGCACTACGGGACTTATCAGCTGAGGTCATCAGTCCCCTAAAACTTAGAACTACTCAAACCTAACTAACCTAAGGACATAACACACATCAAAGCCTGAGGCAGGATTCGAACCTGCGACCGTAGCAGTAGCGCAGTTCCGGACTGAAGCGCCTAAAACGGCTCGGCCACAGTGGTAAGCTGTAAGCCACACACAGCACCCTCCCTATTCTTCTCACCGGAAACTGGTATTTATTCCGTTTACAAAACACGGTACCTGTCACATTTGAAAGGCCACTGCATTATGTAAGGCCTGCAGCAGAGTGTTGGGAATTACCGACCTTCAGCACCTAGGTCTAGGAAAACATTTAAGAGTGGAAATCAAGCGTGGACATTTTGCAACGCAATAATCTCCTTAGTTATCTTAAGAAGAAATGGAAAATGAGATGAACTATGGTGGGTTTGAGGCCTGTGGCGGGAAAACACGAGTGGCATACCTAATAGTCAATTCGAAACAAAAATATTTGTTGCGGCTATAACAGTCCATTCCAGGGAAAATATTGTTTCATCTTTAAAATAACCACTTGATTCGCACCTAGATAATACACAGCGAAGTCGATCGCTTGGGTGACCTTTCATCGCTGAAGCGCCAAACAACCTGGTACCGGCATAAGTATTCAAATACAGAGATTTGTAAAGAAGCAGAGTAAGGCGCTGAGGTCGCCAACGCCTATGCAGGACAACAAGTCTCTGGCGCGGGTCTTAGATCGTTTACTGCCGCTACAGTGGCAGGTTATTAATATTTAAGACAGTTTGAACGTGTTTAGTCGGCGCACGAGCGATGGGACGTAGCATCTCCGAGGTAGCGATGAAGTGGGGACTTTCCCGTACGACCATTACACGAGTGTAACGTTAATATCAGGAATCCGGTGAAACATCAAATCTCAGATATCGCTGCGGCCGGAAAAAGATCCTATAAGAACGGGACCAATGACGACTGAAGAGAATCGTTCAACGTGACAGAAGAGCAACACCTCCGCAAATTGCCTCAGATTTTAATGCTGGTCCATCAACAATTGTCAGCGTGCGAACCATTCAACGAATCATCATCGTGTACCCTTTATGACAGCACAGATACAAAGCTGTACATTTCGCCTGGACCCGACAGCACCAACATTGGACTGTTGATGACTAGAAACATGTTGCCTGGGCGGACGAGTCTCGTTGCAAATTGTATCGAGCAGATGGACGTGTACGGGTATACAGACAACCTCATGAATCTATGGACCCTGTATGTCGGCATGGAACTCTTTAAGCTGGTGGAGCCTCTGTAATGGTGTGTTGCGTGTGCAGTTGCAGTGATATGGCGCCCCTGTTACGTCTTGATGTGCCTCTGACACGTGATACATACGTAAGCATCCTGTCTGATCATCTGCCTCCGTTCATTTCCATTGTGCATTCCGACGGACTTGGGCAATTCCAGCAGGATAATGCGACACCCTACACGTCCAAAATTGCTACAGAGTGGCTCCAGGAATGCTATTCTGAGTTTAAACACTTCCGCTGGCCACCAAAGTCCACAGAGATGAACATTATTGAGCATATCTGGGATGCCTTGCAACGTGCTGTTTACAAGAGATCTCCACTCCTCGTACTCTTACAGATTTATGGACAGCCCTGCAGGGTTCGTGGTGTCAGTTCCCTTCAGCACCACTTCAGATATTAGTTGAGTCCATGCCACGTCGTGTTGCGGCACTTCTGCGTGCTCGCAGGGACCTTACATGATATTAGGCAGGTGTACCAGTTTCTTTAGCTCTTCAGTGTAGAATGTTTGGAAGTGTAATACTAGGAAGCCGTAACACACTACTCACCTCGACGTACAAACTCCGCTAGCTCAGCGAGAAAATACAGAATCACTGCACTTGAACTGCAAGAACGCTGTCTGCTGCGATCCGATTGTCTTTTCACGGGCTGAGCGAAGTAACCATGGTTTCCACCTGGCATTGTTGCCAGCGATCGGAATCCACACAGGAGTGCTTTGACCACGGATGCGTGGCTTCGCCATCTGTCATAAAGCACTGAAAGTAGTACAACCGTGTTCCTAACCCATTCAATAAACACGATTAGAGGGGACAGAAATGGCTCTTTAGTCTTTCGCAGTTTGAGATGGATTTCTCTATTCGATTAATTCTGTATCGTTAGAATGTTGAATGAATGCAGTTGATTTTCCGACCAGCTACGTACTGCTCTTACACTTACGCTCTTAATGTTACAACGCCAGAATTTAATAATGGAAATTTTAGCAATTGCATACATGGTGGTGTTAGCGTTAGCTACTTAGCAACTGTTCTACTGGCATTAAGTAATGGTTTCTACATCTGTACCCACAGCTAAGTTAGGAGAGTACAAAGTATATGAGGATCGTTTCCCCTTCTGTCCCACATGCAGATGGTGACTGCGAAATGCGACTTTCGGTGGGCCTAGTATGTTATTGTCAATACGGCAGTGAATATTACATGTACGAGGAAGAACCGGGACTTGCGGCTCTGCTTGGGGCATCTGCTATCGAGGTTGCAAGACGAAGCCTCTCCGTAATTTGAAAAAATGTCTGTGTCGCACTTCTGACTGGATACTGTTCGGCAAAATTGCGACACTCAGCGCTGACTAAACACTGCAGTGAGGAATCGTCCAATTAACCTTTGAATTTCGTCTCTCTCTCTCTCTCTCTCTCTCTGTTATATTTATTCCGTTTGTTAAGATTCTCAGAATGTGCGGAATCGCCTGTACACAAAGTATCTGTCCTACCGTTGGTATTGCTTGTAAAGAACAGAATGTGCATACAATTAGGCTTGGAAGATACATCGACTGTCTGTCAAAGAAATAAATTAGATTACATCCAGTACAGTGGAATTATCTTTTCTTTACATAAAATACTGGACAGAAAATCTTTTTCTCATGCAGCCGTCATCGTCTTACTTCTTTCCAGAAGATAGCACTGCAGTTATGCATTACTTTATCATCTGTTTCTTCTCGTGTTTCTAAGGCGTTAGTGGGTACCATGCGTGTGAAACTCGTCCCAGAACCCGCGAGGGGCTGACCTGGTGGCCACGGCAGGCTGGTACGTCCATCCACGTCTGCGCTGAGGCTGCTTCCGCCTGTCTGGTGCTACGTGGAGGGGCTGCGCCACAGGGGGGCCCGTGGACCACGGCTCCAGCGAACAGCAGGCGTCCCAGGGAGCTGCGGAGCTCCAATGGTGGCCACCTAGAATGGAACAGACTGTGAGATGAGACTTTACATTACATGGATGACGTCTAATTGCTGAACTCATGAGCAGCCGTTGCCTGTCGTGAAAATACTACCAGGCAAGCTGCAGTGCAGCACTTGGCGGTGCGTACTTCTTAACGAAACTTATCCCTACTTTTCCAACTCCTGTCGTGAAAGGAGCGCGGAAACATAATTTTTTATCGTGTTTTCGAAATACTACTTCGCTACCTGCTCTGTCCATTTGGTACAAATTTTGCAGCTGATTGTAAGCTAATTTACCAATGAATTAGATAACTGAAATTTTGAACATACCTCAGAACTGGATGACTATGCAATACAAACTCGCTTTCTTGATCGGTATGTGACGGAGGGCACTTTATTTAGTACTGCTATTTCGCGATTAGCTGAGGGTTTCAAATTTCCAGCAGAGCATGACAATGGAACGTAAACTCGCTTTGTGTCTGGTGTGTGGTGCAGGGTACTTCGCGTACCACTGCCATCTCACACATTTCCTGCTCCAGTAGCGAATGGCTAATGGGAAGGCAAGCCTCTGCGTGACCTCGAATCTTCTAATTTTACCTTCCCAGTCGTTTCTCGAGACATGTGTAGGAGCAGGCAATATAATGGTTGGTCAGACGAAGATAAACCGAAGTAAATCTGAAAGTTATCAAATGTCTAATGTCGTACTCTCATTAAAATGGTTGAAATAGATTGGACCAGACCAAAAAGCAAAAAACAATTATTTAAATAAAGATAATTTTAATATAGCACAATTTAATGCAGACTAAAATGTATAAAAAAAGTTCTCCTAGCCCCATATAGATTCCTAACCACTTTCAGATGCTCCTGAAAATCTGGGGTTGTGAATTTTTAATGGGTATTATTATACTTATAGAATTTAAAACGAGAAACGTCAAGCATGTGCAATACATAACTGATGCATGAATCGTTGATATCCTTGCTGTTACACTAGTTACCAATTGATGCACGAATAGATCTATTCCTTTCTATTATCTATTGCATGCGCCTCACGTTTTTCGTTTTAAGTCTTACAAGTGTTTTCGTAGCTAATAAAAATTCGAAGTCACAAATTTTCAAGACTATGTGTGTGGGATTAGGAATCAGTACGGCTCCAGAATAGTAATTTGTACTTTTTATCTGATTTAAAAACTTGTTGTATCAAAATTCATCTTTATTCAAATAAACGTTCTTTACCTCCATAAATCGTCTATGTCTTAAATTACCCTTGTCGTCCTTGGCAGGACAGGTAATGGATGAGTGCTTTTGCAATCCTTTTAGAAAATTGTTTCTTAAACTTTACGTGAGGTCTCTCTATGTGTATACTGAAAAAATGAAATGTCGTGTGGCTAGGGCCTCCCGTCGGGTAGACCGTTCGCCTGGTGCAGGTCTTTCGATTTGACGCCACTTCGGCGACCTGCGCGACGATGGGGATGAAATGATGATGATTAGGACAACACAACACCCAGTCCCTGAGCAGAGAAAATCTCCGACCCAGCCGGGAATCGAACCCGGACCCTTAGGATTGACAGTCTGTCACGCTGACCACTTTTTTTATTTTTTTACGCTACCCCTTTTTTTGTTTTTTGTTTTTTTTCTTTTTTTCTTTTTTTATCTACCCCTTTTTTTAGTGCCACCGCCACTTTTCAGCCTATAACAAAAAAAATCTGATCCACTTCAGGCGTTGGCTCCTGAGTAAACCCACCCCAGAGAGGTGCCTGTATAACAGGGGAAATATAGGAAATCAAGGTTAGGGCTATCCTTGGCACTTTTTTTTTTTTTACATGATTACATTTAGGTAACTTGTACAAATGAGAATTCTAGTAACTAAGTGTTACAAGTAAGTGTTAACAACAAAGGTGGTATAAAAGAGTAATAAAAAAAATAAAAATATAAATCACTGATGTAATTCCAACTAAAAGGTTCTTCAATAATGTAACTGGTTCCACTTGGAGCCTCGCTATCGTTATCTGATATCTCCAATAGCGCCTTTGAAGGGCATCTGCTTTGAAGGGCATTCTGCTTCGCCAGTGCCTCAAGGAGAACAGCATCCTTGCAGCAGCTTGTCTCTTCCTTCGCTCATGGCTGACAAGGCAGAACGTTCAGCCGTTAGTGTGATGCGTCACATAACATTAACCGCAGCTTGGCACTCCCCAGCTGAGTGGGGGGTTAACGAAAACGCTGCGTAAATAATTTGCGAACAGCGTACGGTATTTCGGTGTGCGTTCGAGGGCATTGTGAGCATTTTGTAGGAACCACCAGTAATCAAGCTGCTCTTTCTCTCCGTCGCTAAAGATGTAGGCGACGGTAAGTCCTTTGAACCATGTAAGCGCATGATATTTTGCAGCCGGAAAGTAAGTTTCATCGGGACAGAGTAGGGTCTGAGGGTCAATCATTTCAGGTGTGACCCGGAGGTAACAAGCCAATATCTTCTGTGTTAGTCGCCAAACTCCGGACGATGATGCGCAAGTAAAACGGTGTTCATCGGTATCCAAATGGTGACAATCTGGGCAATAAGGGGAGTCTGCCAGTCCAATTGTGTGAAGTCGCTGTCGTGTGGCATATTTTTTGTTGGCGATCTGATACCACTTCGAACGCACCGTGGATGACAGAAAGTTGTGGTGTATCGTTTTCCACACTCTTGGCCAGTGAACCGTAGGGTACTTGTTTTCCACCACGTTATGGGGAACAGCCCGCATAAGGTTGGTATAAAAATCTTTCGCCTTTAGTGGACGTGTGGCGGAGAAGTTCGAGCTGACATAGCTGTAATCAAGAATGAAGGTCGACATATGGGAGAGCTGTGGTGCGACGTGCGCTACCGACACCGGCGGGACGTTAGAGACTGGCATCAGGACCTGTAGTAAACGACCCGTGAGAGAGGTATATTGACTTTTCCATCGTTTCCTCATGTTGCTCATGTAAAGGGCAGCTGCTCTCGCCCTGACGTTTACCAATCCCAGTCCTCCTTTGTGCACTGGGAGGGTAAGAGTGTCGTATCGTACTTTAAAGATATGACCTGCGGAAACGTAGTAACTGAAGGCCGCCTGAAGCCGACGACCTATCTGCAGCGGTAGTGGGAGGACCTGTGCCACGTGGTTGAGTTTTGATGCCACGTAGAGGTTCAGGTATTCAACACGTTGTAGCTGATTCAAGTCCCGGAGCAGGTTCTGTCGCACCATTGCGCGTATGATCTGTAATAACCGTCGGTAGTTTGCTGCAGCTGTTTTACGTACGTCTTTCTTGAACGTGATTCCCAAATATCTCAGATCAGAAACTGGTGGGAGGGGAACGAGGGCTTCCGGTCCGAGACCACGCCCAATATCCAACGCCGCCGACTTGTTGATGTTCAGAAGACTGCCTGCGGCCTGTCCGTATCGCTCAATCCAGGTTAGTACGCTTTGAACTTCGTCATTGGAACGAACCAGCAGTAGCAGGTCGTCAGCGTATGTCCTATAGCGAAAGGTGACGTCCCGCAGCGTGATGCCAGATAGGCGGTGGTTAAGGCCCCCTAGGAGTGGCTCGAGTGCGATTGCATAAAGGTAGGTAGATTAGGGGACAACCCTGTCGTAGAGACCTCTTAATGGGTACTGGTCCTACCGTCCTTCCATTGACCTGGACGTGTGAGCTGGCTGCGGTCCAAAGACGCCGTAGGGTGTCGATGAGGCCCGAGGGGAATCCCATACAGTCCATCACTCGTAGGAGGAAGTTGCGGTGCACTCTATCAAAGGCGCGGTTGAAATCGATGGAGACGATCGCCGCTCTCAGACGGCACGCAGAAGCGATCGCTATTAAGTCCCTACAGTCACCGGTGGCCATGTGTATGTTGGCTTCTCCCCCTGCGACGTCTGTTCTGGAGCGAGGATCATCGGCAAAGTCGTCTTAATACGGCTCGCCATAATGCTGGTGAAAATCTTGTAATCGGCGTCCAGCATTGTAAGCGGCCGATAGTCGTTAATCGATAGCCCTCCACCTGGATTTTGTACCGGTATGAGAAGACCTTCTACAAACGCTGGCGGCACAACACAGTCTGGAGACATAAGTTCGCGGAACATTAAAACCCAGCGAGGCATCATGATGTCACGGAAAGTCCGGTAGAATTCGATGGGCAATCCATCAGGGCCAGGAGACTTATTGGCCGCACCTTTGTCCACAGCGTCTTCGACTTCTTCGAGTGAGATTTCCTCTGTTAGTGCATTCACGGTAGCCTCGTCGATAGTACGTGTTACCTGCTGTAACACTTCAGTAGTGGCCTCGTCATCGACGGTTCTTTCCTTGTAAAGATGACGAAAATGATCCCCCACCGCCTTTACTATGGTTGCCTGGGTCGTACATAAGCGACCGTCGTGTGTCCTGAGTTGTGTGATTAAATGTTGGCGTTGTCGGCGCTTATCCGCCACAACGTGATGCATAGTGGGTTCCTCTGCAACCGTTCGGTCGTGCCGTCGCGAGCGGACTACTGCACCTTCTAGTCGACGCTTCGTCAATGATAGTATGTGAGCCTTGATTCTGCTTTGGTCATGTTGTCTCTCCGGGGAAGGGGGTAAGGCGTCGAGGTCCCTGAGTGCCGCGTAGTAAAAATCGAGGGTCTGTCGATGCCACGCAGTCACGTCCTTGCCATATTGCATAAGTGTCCTACGGATTGCTGGTTTGGCACAGAGGAGCCACCACTCCAGGGTCGAGGTGTACCGTGGGTGGCGGCGTTCACAGTCAGTCCACGTTGCTGCAACTTGCCGACGGCAATCCAGGTCCTGGAGATGAGTTATGTTGAGCTTCCAAAAGCCATTGCTGCGCCAGACTTGTTGGGGGCGTAGGTGTATAGTGCAGATATAGGCACTGTGATCGGAATAGGCTTGAGGCCATAGTTCGGCGTCCACCACACCTTGTGTGAGATCTTGTGACACATATATGCGGTCAAGTCGGCTGGCCGAATGACTGGTAAGGTGAGTGTGGCCAGAGCGGTTACCGTGGACTTTTTCCCACGTGTCGCTCAAGTGAAGTTCTTGGATCATCGCACCCAGTTCCGGACAAGGCATGTAATGTGGGATTTGGTCCTTGGGGTGAAGTACGCAATTAAAATCGCCGGCGAAGACGCTGTGGTCGTATCGTCCAAGGAAAAGGGGAGCGACATCTGTGGAGTAGAATCTGGCGCGGTCGTGACGTCTTGTGGTACCCGACGGCGCGTAAACATTAATGAATCGGGTGTTGAGTGCCGTAAATGCTATTCCTCGCGCGGAGGGAAGAAAAGTGACGTCGGTAACTTCAATACCTTCACGCACTAATATTGCCACTCCGGTGTCTGCAGGGCTACCGGGCGTCACATGTGTGGCGTAACCGTAAAAGTGCGGGAGTGCAGTCGTTTTCACTTCTTGTAGGAAAGCAAAGTCTACTCCCATGGCTCGTATGGTTTCTTTCAAAAGTTGGATCTTGACAGGAGAACTGATCATATTGATATTCATAGTCGCCAGGCGGTAAGCCTGGCAACGCGTTGTTTGGGCGAGGTTATCCATGTTGAAGTTGGAGAGAAGCGAACATCGGAAGTGATGTCACCCCCCGCCAAACGCGGTCCTCCTTGTGCTGCTTAAGCGGCATGATCCGGCGACGCTTCAGCTGGCCGCGGATCGGGATCTTGTGTCTCGACGTCCTCGGCCCACGAAGCGGGCGCGGATGTCTGTTCATGCTCCATAGCCTCGGAATGTTTGATAGTAAGGGACCGGGCGACTTCGCTGCCTGCACTGGTACCTTCCCGCTGCTCACTGTTTCTGTCAATGGGCTGATGGTCGAAAGCTACATGTTTTTCTGTCTGTTCTGCAAGGTTGGAGTCAGTGGAAACAGCCTCAGCTTCGCGGCTGGCTTCTTGAGTGGTCAGTTGTTCTTCCCCGGCCGAATGCGAACCACTGTGTTCCGACACGGTCCGACGACGGCGCTTTCGGCGTTTCGGTGATCGCTGTTTCCGTACATGGCATTCATTGTCAGAAGACGGCACTGACTCACGCTCCGCCGGAACAAACGCTTCGGTCGGTACAATAAGGGAATCACTTGCCATCTTACTGCCGTCAATGTCTGTCGCGTTCGGTAGCTCCAGAGTCGTAGTACTATTTTCCACCACTGGCCAGGTCGGCGGATCATCTAGGTTTTTGTCCGTGGAAAGTGATTCCTGTACCGCTGAAACGGTCGGCTGTGTCTGTTGTGCGGAGAACGTCGTGAGCGCCGCCGCGTAAGTCACGGGTAGAATAGTCTTCGCCGCTGGTGGTGCAACGTCCTTCGGTGGGAGTTGTGTGATCCGACGCTGGAGGCACTCGGAACGAAGGTGACCTTCCTTGCCGCATCCGGAACACGTCTTCGGCTGGCCGTCATAAATAACTATGGCCCGGCATCCTCCTATCTGTAGATAGGATGGCACGTGTCGTTGGAGATCTATGCGCACTTGGCGTACTCCATTGAGTACTGGATACGTCTTAAACTGGGTCCATTTTTCAGCCACGTGTTCGTGTACCGTGCCGTAGGGGCGGGAGTTCAAATGGAAGTTCGAATATGCGTATAGTCCGCAGTCCCATTGCGGCGTGGCCGACCTCGACGTTGCCAACATTGCCATCTGCGTGGCAGAAGCGTAGTTCTTGTTTCATCTCACGAAGCACCTTGTCGCATGTAGTTTCGTTTATGAGCTTTACATAGACCGTGCTACTGACGATCGAAAAGTGAACGCCGACAATGTCGGCAGCCGGGATCTTGGCTTCCTCTTTTAAAAAGCGTTCGACTTCGAGCGCCTTTGGTCGGGTAAAGTCGTTCCGAAATGTGAATTTTAAGGTTGATCTTCTGTATTGGTTTGCCATGGTCTTGTAGCGCTACGGCGTCACGTTAGTGTCGGCCGAAGAAAGTAAACAAGGCGCGCGGGCCCTCTCTGACAGCGGAGAGCACACACCGCACGTCTGCTTCGCTCGGCTGCGAGAGCCGCACTCCCTTCCACTCAGCTACCGAGGGCGGACATGTGTATACTTAGTAGTCAACCGTGAGTGACGCGTCTACTTGTCGCTGTCGCTGTCGCTGATAAACACACTTGAGCACCTCTCATTTGAAGTGAGTTGTGCTTCTAAGGACAGCATATATGCAGCTTTTTAATTATAATCACATGGGTTTAACACATACATTATGTCCACTGTACGTCCCATTGTAACAGATCCACTTCGCATCCAGCAATATATTAATTTCTTTGCAGGTTACCAGTTTTATTGTGGCATAAGGGCTTTGTTTGTGAGTGAGCACGTGACATGTTACACACGGAATGTGATACAGTTTACAGGGTTGTAGTCAGTAATAGCAGAGGAGCGAACCTTCCCCCTCCCCCTCTTCTCCCTCCCCCAACCCCAAAGGCACTTCTTTCTGGGAAAAAAAATCTTTGCAGACAGGCGTCTCATGTTGCTCCTCCAAAACACAGACGTACCAGTTCAGTATCAGTGTGAAGAAAGCCAGATCATGTAATGGATAGTGAATAGTAGTCGTTAGTCGATAAATATAAAAAATGTACAAACAAATGACCGTATTACGCTGTTTCTGTCGATATCGTAGCTTAAAAAAGACCTTCATTAAAAATAATTGACTTGCTGAACGCCATAGGTTTAAAAGCTTTGGGAATCTTTGTTGAGTAGGGCTACTGGTGGTGAAAGTTTCGGGCTATCATATACCACTTAACTTGGGAGGCAGCAGGTTTCTTACCTGTTGCGAACAGATTAGTAGTCCTGTAATGTGACATGCATTATTTGTACCTGAATTAACCAAGCAATCATTATTCTCAGATTGGTTTCAAGGTGTCAGTAGGTTGGTGAATTTGACTCACGAAGCCAGGCAGAGGCGCACCAATAGTTTAGAATGAAATATGAACTAGCTTTCTGTATTTGCAATTCTTAAGTATGTCAGAAAGCTGATGTTGGACTTGATGACGCATCGTTGTAGCCTATGACCACTGGGTGTAGACATATCGTTTGACGGTAGGAAGCAGGAAGAACGGTTCAGAAATGTAAAACGAATTGCCCAAATATTGAACCACAGTCAATCGTGACTTTGATGTCCCACGAAGTTGCTGGCCAGAATCTTTCGAAAACCTTGGATATAAATTTCATGACTTCCGGCAACTTACTGTTAAAACTGTTCAGTAAATAACTGGAACTCACGCCTATATGGCTGCTAGCGATTTGTAAAATTTTCTATAAACCCAAGTGTGATATTGGATAATGACCTTAATGAAAGCGAGTGATATTTCCTGTTAAAAGTGCTCGGAGGAGAATAGATAATGAGATACAAAACTGAAGTGCAGCTACATAAGTCCTAACATTCAACGTTTATTAGGTCACACGATGTGATAAGATGTTTATCACAGAGCATTAAACATTTGAAGAACGTAAGAACTCCGTGCTTTGCCAGTAAATGGAGGGAATGTCTGAGACACGGTCTGTGGTTAACTAGGGCTACAAACTTCCCAGTGTTCTCTGAGTTGAGGACCTTATTAGACAGCCAATGGAGAACTGTGCAGTATCATGTACTGCTTAACTTCATTGTTGACATGAATTGTTATGCGCAATGCTCAAAGCAGCTGTCAGAGTTTACACGGCGGACACAATGAAAGGGTCATTTTATTTTGAAACCTCGTCATTTTGTCCCATTGCGGCACAGAAGTTCGAAATCTGGCTCAAAGTTGCCTACAACCTTGTTGTGTAATGGTGCAAAAGCATGGTGCCATGTGGTATCAACCTCTGATCCCTTTGGAGTGGAGCGCGACAGTAAAGTTTGGTCTGCTGTACAGAGCGGAACCTCAAGAGACCATTCTAAAACAATCAACGAAATCTGAACGTGATCCAAAGCAGCAAAAGGTGGTTATATTTTTTTATACTTTTTCAGCATTCCTGTTTCGTGCCCCCTGTGACATGATCCCCTCCCACCCCCCCTCTCCCCCTACTGCGGTAATACCCTCCGTGCCACCCACGCACCTTTTATGGACATTTGAAAAATGTCCCTGTGTGGAGACAAGGGCTCACAGATGACTATGTGACAGTGGGAGAGCAAATTTACTTTATTTACCCCAGTTGAGTGTTACTGTATCGCTACACTAGTGCCTGCTGGCTGCATGCGAAAGCTGAGAGGTGTCAGAAGTTAGGTCTTCCTTGCCAATGCGTAGGCATCGTCGACTGCGTGTCTCTGGATACGGACGTTTTTAACATGTTCAACAACATGTGCAGGCAGCACTGAGGGTGTTTGCAAAACTCTGGGGGTGGTGTGTCTTAAAGGGACCCTTTCAATAGAGACAGGGAATTACTTACTTAGCCAATTATGGCAGGTGATGCTTTCGAATGTCACATATGCTTTTGCCCTTCCAGAGGTCCAACAATCAGATGAATATCACGTGTCTTGGCGTCCTGAATCTTCGCTTCGAGTGCTGGTTACATAGTGCCAAGAACTTTGCAACTGAAAGAACAAATGGAAAGAGAACTGTTTAATGATGTGAACTAGAACATTTTAATTTGGGATTTCATGAAAGCCTCAATGTTCATTATGGAAAATATTTTTATTTTGACATTTAGCTATGAGTTTGTGATGCTTAAGAGTTAATTGAGCTCTCGGACTGTCATTAGCTGCTTCAGCTGATAACTCATGTCTATGTAAGGTCTGCTGCAGGTTGATTAAAATAACATGAACGTTTCTCTCGTTCCTACTTCACTTAGTTCTTTTATATTCTATTGTCTCAACTCTGCTTCTTTGTGGTGGACATCTCTTTCTACCTCAATTTTCTTGATTTTTTCTTCAGAAGCAAACATAGATTTTGCATCATTGAACTGTTTTGCAAAGGAGTCATACTTACCACATGCGTCTGACCTTGGTAATTTATTGCCAATATTGAATTCAATGTAAAAGATCTTTCTTAACTTCCCTTCTGAAACAATGCCGACATTTCAATAATCAATGTAGTTTTTTTGTTCAGAACAGAAACATTCATATCACAGTCAAAATACTGCTTACTCGAATTTCCTGACCAATTGTAATGGCTGGAGTATTTTGGAATACTGTTTGGAAAATCTCTAACATCTTTTTTGCTGACTTCTATGTTACAAATATTTACTTCACTTCTCTGCTGTAGTTTTGGAGAAGACTTGTTTCTGTAAAATCTGAATTCTGATATGACTCTGTTCACTAAGGATTTTTAAAACGCCATTTGCAAACATCTATTAATATGCCTCTGCTACGTATTTGGTACTGGAAAGTAACTCCCCTGATAAAAACGTCATGCTTTCTCTTTTCTGGATACCTGAAATAAATTGAAAGCATTAATTACTCATATGAAAACTGCTTTGTTTAAATCGTCTCATTATGATAAACAAGTATAATATTATATTAAAGTACTCTGAGGTCAGCTTTCTTACCTTCTCTTTACTTCAGTCAATTCCATTTTCCCCACAAGGTATACATTTTGACCATTGAAATCAGCCAAATCCCAAAATGCATCAAAAGTGGAGTGTTTATCTTCAATTTTTTCGAAAAATTTCTTTGAGCAAAGCATGATTTTCACATGGATTTTGCATCCATTTTTTATGGATTATATCTGATACAAAAGCTCTTCCTTCATTTCTTCTGTTTTTGCATTTGGCTGAAGACCAAGTTTTGTGATTCTGAGTTAAGTAACAAATTAAGCTATCTGTGTAACCAGTTGTTTACCAGTGGAATATTTCCTGAATGGTTGAAATATGCAGAAGTTTCCATCCAATTTCACTTTTGCCAGCATTCTCAATAATTTTAGAAAAAGTAATGTACAATTGGCTTTATAACATCTTATCTCAAATAACATACTGTCAAAGTCACAGTTCGGATTTCTAAAGGGTTCTGATATTGAGATGGCTACCTACACTTACAGTGAAAATGTGCTTAAATCACTAGACAAAAAATTGCAGGCAATTGGTATATTTTGTGATCTGTCAAAGGCATTTGAACGTGTAAATCACAATATCCTTTTAAGTAAATTAGAATATTGTGGTGTAACAGGCAATGCTGCAAAATGGTTCAAATCTTATATCTCTGGCAGGAAACAAAGGTTGTTATTAGGAATGACACATGTGTTAAGTTATCAAGCATCATACAACTGGGAAATAATTACATATGGGGTCCAACAAGGCTCCATTTTAGGGCCCTTACAATTTCTTGTGTATATCAATGAACATTCATCAGTAACATTACCAGATGCCAAGTTCGTTTTGTTTGCCGATGATTCAAACATTGCAATAAATAGCAAATCAAGTGTAGTGTTAGAAAGATCGGCTAATAAAATATTTGTGGACATTAATCACTGGTTCCTAGCCTATACTTTTTCACTAAACTTTGAAAAACACACTACATGCAGTTCAGAACTTGTAAGGGATGCCCCATGAGTATATGCCTAACATATGACTACAAACAGATAGAAGAAGTGGACAGTGTTAAAATTTTAGGATTATAGCTTGATAATAAATTCAACTGGGAGGCGCACACCACAGAACTGCTGAAGCATCTTAAGAAATCCCTATTTCCAATGCGAATTGTGTCAGACATAGGGGTATAAAAATGGAAAAGGTGGTATATTTTGCTTACTTTCATTCCATAATGTCACACCAGATTATTTGTTGGGGCAATTCATCAAGCAAAGCTTAAGTTATCTGGGCACAAAAACGTGCAGTAAGACTTACATGTGGTGTGAACTCAAGAACATTCTGAAGAAGCCTGTTTAGGGAACTAGGGATACTAACTACTGCTTCCCAATATATTTATTCCTTGATGAAATTTGTCATTAGAAATATATCACTTTTCGAAACCAACAGCTCAATTCATGGAATCAATACTAGAAATAAGAATAATCTTCACAGTGATTTAAAGTCACTTACTCTTGTACAGAAAGGTGTGCGGCACATATGCATACACAAGCAGACATCTGTAAAGGCAAAGAGTTTGGGCTAAGATGTCAGTCGAGGCGGAAGTACAGAGGCAAAGTTCTGATAGGTTGATGTCAGTGGGAAGTATCCAGATAACCCGGACAGTGTAACACTGTGCCAAGATGTGCTGGCCATGCACCAAGGCATGTTTAGCCACAGGGTGATCCTCATTACCAACAAACACTGTCTGCCTGTGTCCATTCATACGAATGGACAGTTTGTTGCCGGTCATTCCCACATAGAACGCTTCACACTGTAGGCATGTCAATTGGTAAATCATGTGGGTACTTTCACACATGGCTCTGCCTTTGATCGTGTACAACTTCTGGGTTACAGGACTGGAATAGGTGGTGGTGTAAGGGTGCATCAGAACTCCGGAGATGGGAACTTGCCCTTCAATATATCCTCTCTTCCCGCTACCCACCAGGCCTCAACCTCCGCTAATTTCAAGTTGCCGCCCCTCGTACATCACTTGTCACTCAACAACATCTTTGCCTCTGTACTTCAGCCTCAATTGACATCTTTGCCCAAACTCTTTGCCTTTACGATACTACCCACTGACATCAACCTATCAGAACTCCAGGGATGGGAACTTGTCCTTCAATATATCCTCTCTTCCCGTTACCCACCAGACCTCAACCTCCGCTAATTTCAAGTTGCCGCCCCTCGTACATCACTTGTCACTCAACAACATCTTTGCCTCTGTACTTCATCCTCAATTGACATCTCTGCCCAAACTCTTTGCCTTTACGATACTACCCACTGACATCAACCTATCAGAACTCCAGGGATGGGAACTTGTCCTTCAATATATCCTCTCTTCCCGTTACCCACCAGACCTCAACGTCCGCTAATTTCAAGTTGCCGCCTCTCGTACATCACTTGTCACTCAACAACATCTTTGCCTCTGTACTTCCACCTCAACTGACATCTCTGCGCATACTCTTTGCCTTTACATATGTCTGCTTGTGTCTGTATATGTGTGGATGGATATGTGTGTGTGTGCGAGTGTATACCCGTCCTTTTTTCCCCCTAAGGTAAGTCTTTCCGCTCCCGGGATTGGAATGACTCCTTACCCTCTCCCTTAAAACCCACATTCTTTCGTCTTTCCCTCTCCTTCCCTCTTTCCTGATGAGGCAACAGTTTGTTGCGAAAGCTTGAATTTTGTGTGTATGTTTGTGTTTGTTTGTGTGTCTGTCGACCTGCCAGCACTTTCATTTGGTAAGTCACATCATCTGTGTTTATATATATATATATATATATATATATATATATATATATATATATATATACACACACACACACACACACACACACACACACACACACACACATATATATATATATATATATATATATATATATATATATATATATATATATATATTCAGTGCAGTACTGTGTTTAATGTAAATAAGTGTGTGTGAGTGAGTGTGTGTGTGTGTGCTTGTGTGTGTGTGTTTGTGTGTGTGTGTGTGTGTGTGTGTGTGTGTGTGTATGTGTGTGCAATCTAACTTCAGCACCATTTCCGTGCAATGATGTGTTCATTGTAAATAAGTATTATAGTAGTTCTATTACATGTTTATTACCTTATAAATAATTTTTTTTTTAAAATTCAGTCAATTAGTGTTTGTAAAATGATTCTTTCATATAGTTAGTGTTCATTAAAAAAATGATGATCAGTCCACTTGGGACCTGTGGAACGTACAACAGCTTACTTGTTTCAGTTGTAAATATTTGTCATGTATTACTGTTTTTCTGACATATTCTTCATACTAGAGGACATCCTCACTACGCGTCAATTGAAATGAAAGTAAATATAATCTAATTGAAACAGGACTTTGTTTCTCATTGTTTGTAATAATTGTGGTAGTTATGAACATGTCAGTTTCCCTTATCTTGGTTGATTGTTTGGGAAAATGCTTACCCACAGTGTTGTCATTTCCCAAGGTTTCTTCCTGGACATTCTCACTGTCTTCTTTATTCACAGTGTCTAGGCCTTCAATGAAGGTCAGCAAATCACTTGGGGTTATCCATCCTCTATATCAAATTTCCTTTCTTACATAGTATGCCAATCTCTGTACAGATACTTTCACAATGAGTGATTCCTCTAATGCGTTATCTAAATGTTTAGACTGAGTTATATGCCACTCAATGTATTTCTTCTGCTGATAGTGCTGCTAGACACAACCTTCTCTTGTACTTTATTTTCAGTTATTTCCTGTAGATGTGGGTCTAAATTAGTCCAAATGTTCTGGTAATTAATTACTTTACCAAATTCTCTCCTTTATTCCAACACCTCTACTCAGCTTTGTGTATATGGGATTTGAGTATGTGTACTTTTGAATTCATGTGTTGAAAACTCCTCTGTTTGTTTCATCTTACAGTTTACTTTTTTAAACTGTACTTTGACCTCCTCGTGTACTAAGATCCACTGTCTTTCTACTTCAGTTTGTATCTCCTTTGGTAGGTTTAATAATGTCACTTCCATATTTGAACCCCCCCCCCCCTCTCCCCTGTATTCTTTAATTCAACAAAGTTGTATTTAAATTTTTAAAATCCTCCTCTTCAGTATTAATAAGAGCCGCTAATACCTCATCTTATTCACCCAAATTGGCATACAAATTTAACATCAAAAGTTATATCCTCATCTGTATCTAACCAATATCACTAGATTCTGACCTGGCTATCCAAAGCCAGTAAACTGCGTTTTCATTCTTCACAGAATGAATTAATAATTTAAAAACAAATCTCAGGTCGGTGCTGTTTAGAGCTCACATAATTAAGCACACAAATAGCTGCAGTGCGCTGACAATGTGACATGAATGGGCTAAGTGATGTAGTGACAACCCCTGCAAAGTCAATGCATAGCCAGCTTATTGGCCACTGCATTGGGAAGGAGAGTTGCTATATTTTTATGTTGGTCTGTCATTACAGGGATGCAGGTGGAGATCACTTCTGCAATTTTAGTCTCAAAATTGCAATGCAGAATTCTTCTCTATTATTTATGAAATTTTTCTTTACTTACGAGTCAAAAGTTACTTCAGCGTGGATATTTTTTACTGTAGACCTGATTGGAATGGTCACTTAATACACTTTGACCAACTCTTCATAACTCTTAACACTTCTTCTGTCTCAACCAAATTAAATTATTTTTCTTAAATATTTGACTTAATTCCGGCAACTCCACTTTGTGTGCCTGCTTATAATTTATCAGTTGTTGATTTGGGTTGCTCTGGCCAATATCATGTTTTCATCCATTAGTTTCACCAAAATACCTGAAAATTCTTTTCGTTATTATTAAAGCTCTCTTCTTGTAGCATCACATTTCCGTGTAATTCCACCTCGGGCACCAAAATGGAGTGGTACAACATGTGTTTTGGTATGATGCTTTCCACTCCCCATATGATCTGTCGCCCTGCTGATATGTGTGTCAACTATTACATTATAAATATCTCATGGTCGCCATTCTTGATGTTATTCTGTGTCGTTGACTTACTGTGCAGTGCGACTAGACTGTGACGTGTTCACTTGACAATGGACTTTTTCATTTTTTGCAGGGGCAGATGCTGAAAGAGAGGTCCAGTCCATTCAAGCTACTAAAATGATGTAGTCACTTTTGTGATAACTCTTCTGTATTGTGAATGCTATCTTTCCATTGCACAACTTCATTTACAATAATTGTGGGTGAATGGATGTCTATTAACGTGCAGCTCAAAATAAATCACAACATGTATTCATGTACTGACATGACGCTACAGATTGACACTTCTCATATATAATCTTGAATTGTTATGGTGTTGAAATTATTGGCCATCCTTTGGCTCCATGACATCCAAGGCACTAACAAACCATGATGCGAAGCATAAGCTGCTCTCCACAGCAAGTGGGGATCCCCAATCCCAACTGCACGTTGTCAGTGTTCTAAGCGGATGTCTTTTACACCACATCTACACATATGGCAAGTGTGTAGTGGAATGTTCCACACCTAACAACTACATTTCTTGTTTTCATGAGCATCTTTTGTTGGGCTGAGTGTTAGAAGTGGAACAAATTATTCTATAGAATAGACATCTCACACAGTACTTAAACAGAAACCACAACAGAGAAGTACATAACAAAAAAATTTATAGCACCTTGAACTTCTCAATTAAGAAATATGCTAAAATCATGTATATAATTACTCAGACAGCTCAGCACACTCTGCTACCAAATGTAATTGGACAGGGAAATCTTATGGGGCTGGGTTGATGTGTGAATGACTATTCCTGATAAACACTTTATTCCACACAAAATCTCAAGCATCAAAAAATCAAACAATGGAAAATCTGGGATGGAAAGTAACAACATTATCAAAAGGAAAGTTGCTACTCACCAGATGGCTGAGATACTGAGTCACAGATAGGCACTACTAAAACACTGTCACAAATAAAGCTTTTGGCCAGTAAGGCCTTCGTCAAAAATAGACGACAGATACATACGCATGCGCACACACACACACACACACACACACACACACACACACACACACACACACACACACACACCAATAATTGTGTGGCACGCAAACGCAACTCACATACACATGACTGTGGTCGTGTGTGTGTGTGTGTGTGTGTGTGTGTGTGTGCGTGTGTGTGTGTGTATGTGTGTGTGTGTGTGTCATCTTTTTTGTTTTGCCTATCTGTGACTCAGCATGGGGTTCATGGCGAGGCTGAGACAGGGAGGTAGAGGGATAATATAGTTGGGGTGGCAAGCCAGTGAAGTGCTTCAGGTTAGACAGTGGGCAGGGGTGAGGTGGGAGGGGGAGGGGGCGGTAGCAGAAAAGGGGAGAAGTAAAAAGACTGGGTGTGATGGTAGAATGAGGGCTGTGTACTGCTGGAATGGGAACAGGGAAGGGACTGCATGGGTGATGACAGTGACTAATGTATATTGAAGCCAGGAGGATTACGAGAACGTAACATGTATCGCAAGGAATGTTCCCACCTGCACAATTGGGAACAGCTGGTGTTGGTCGGAACTATCTATATGGCACAGGCTGTAAAGCAGTCATTGAAATGAAGGATGTCATGTTTGGTAGCATGCTCAGCAACAGGGTGATCCACTTATTATATCAGTACCTCCACACATATCAGACCTACTAACCACCAGAAATACCACCACTTCAACAGTTGCCACCCGTTCCATCCCAAGAAGTCCCTTCGATACAGCCTAGCCACCCACAGTTGATGTGCTTGCAGAGACAAGCAGTCCCTCTCGAAATACACTGAGGGTCTCACTGAATCCTTCACAGACTGTAATTATCCTCCCAAACTTGATCAAAAACAAATCTCCTGTGCCTTATCTCTCCAGCCTCTCACCACCTCCAAAAGTCCCATCGTCTGGCCACACAGCAGCATTCCCCTTGCAACTCAGTACCGCCCAGGCCTGGAGCAACTGAACTACATTCTCTGCCAGGGTTTTTACTACCTCTTATTGTGCCCTGAAGTGAAAAATGTCCTGCCCACCACCACACAGTGGTATTCTGCCATCTACTGAACCTACACAATATACTCATCTATCCCTACACAACACATGCTCCCAACCCCTTACCTGAAGGCTCATACCGCTGTAGTAGACCTAGATGCTAATCCTGTCCCATACATCCTCCCACCACTGCCTACTCCAGTTCGGTGACAAACATCATCTAGCCTACCAAAGGCAGGGCTATCTGTGAAATCAGTCATGTGATCTACAAGCTAAGCTGCAACAACTATGCTGCAATCTGTGTGGACATGACAACCAACAAGCTGTCTGCGCGCATGAATGGTCACCGACAAACTTTGGCCAAGAAACAAACAAGTGGGCCACCCTGTTGCTGAGCGCGCTGCTAAACATGATATCCTTCAATTCAATGACTGCTTCACAGCCTGTGCCATATGGATCCTTCGCACCAACACCAGATTTTCCGAATTGTGCAGATGGGCACTTTCCCTGCAAAACATCCTACATTCTCACAGCCCTCCTGACCTCAACCTCCGTTAGTTACTTTCCTTATCCATCCAGCCCCCTCCCTGTTCCCAGTCCAGCAATACACAGACCTCATTCCACCATTGCACCCTGTCTTTTTACTTCTCTCCTTTTCTGCTACCACCCTGCCCTCCCCACCTTTCCCCTGCTCACCATCTAACCTGCAGCACTTCACTCTTTGTCATCCCTACTCTATTATCTCTCCACTTCCCTATCCCAGTCTCCTTATTATCCCCACCCAGTTTCCACTCCCATCATGCACTGGTGTTGAAGCTTGCAGTGTGGTTTCAGTTACCTGAGACTGCAGTGATGTGTGTGAGTTGCGTTTGCTTGAATGTGTGTTGTGTGTGTGTTGTGTGTGTGTGTGTGTGTGTGTGTGTGTGTGTGTGTGTGTGTGACTTACTTCCAAAAGCTTTATTTGTGACACTCTTTTAGTTTTGCCTATCTGTGACTCAGCATCCCGCTATATGGTGAGTAGCAACTTCCCTTTTCATAATATTGTTAAAAGCATCAAAAAGGAACTCCATTGATTTCAGGGTTGTGTGCTTAAGATTTGTGCAACATGGGCATCCATGAGGCAGGGAGGGAAAGGGGCACTTTCTCCCTCCTGGAATCAGGGTTACAGAATTTTTATTCATTACATAATTCTCACAAATTTGCAGCAGTCACTGTTTGAGGCTCCAGTATACTGCAGATTTAAAATTGCTGAACAAGTCTTTCTTTTTTTTTTTTATTGTCATTCAGTTCACCAGAAATTAGAACAATTCACTGGTGTGGCTGCAGTTTTGGCACTTACCTGCAGTTAAGATATATATGGTCCTTTAAACAGCCATGCTGGAATAATGTCTCAGTCTTTCTCTGTTGGTTGTTCATCAGTTCATTCAGCATTAATGGAACTGCAGAAAGGAGTTGTGGAATTGCTGTAACATCTTGGCACATGGATTCCATCACTAATTCCCAAAACATAAATGTGCCATTCACTCATTCACAATTCCCAGAAATACATTCCCTTCTGTTCACAATTCCCATAAATGCAGTCCCTCTATTTGATACACAACAGAATCACAACTGTAGTTTACCATATGTTTATCAAAAAAGAAAATATTATGGTTGCTGATTCTGCATTCAGTTTTATGCGACAGAGCCATTGTAGTACACTTGGAAGAATACAGTTTACCAAACACTTCAACAAAATTTGTCTTTCAACTAGCATTTTGTTGATGTACAGTTATGCCAGTCATAAGTCAACAATAAAACACAGAAAGCATGAAAGCATTAATGCGAACAGAGGTGAAGTTTTACAAGTGAACAAAGTGTCCTAGTTGATATCAAATCTGACTATTCCTTTTCTAAAGTTTACTCCCCATTGCTCTACTTTGAGGAGTAGTAATGCAGTATGTTTGTTGATATTCAGCAGTATTTTCACAATCATTTGACATTTTTTGCCATCCCTGATTTCAATTTTTCATTTTCAACTTAACACTATATAAATTATGTTCTAGATTTACTTCATAACCTGTTGGGTACCCTGGAATTCCATCATATGAGGATGTAATTTCAGATAGTAGAGTGAAAAAGGTGGAATCCATGTTCATATTAATTTTATAAAAATATGTACTTTGCGTGGAACATTGAAATATGCTTGCCATTTAAATACCATTGATACTTGAAAATACTAAGTGGATAACTATCAAATTTTTCTTGTCAAATTTAGTTCCTGGGGCATGGCACATTTCAAAGTAAGTGAATCAGTTATATAAAAACTTGCAAGTTTTGAATCTTGTCCCCCTCTTAGAAAAATTCCTGTGGATGCCCATGTACCACAATGCAATCATTCGACTTATTACTCAAATAATGCTCCAACAATCACAGTTCTAGCACATCAATAAAAATATGACTGAATTTTTAAGTCAAGTTCTTGCCACTATTACAAATCAGAATGATGAAAATGATAATCCAGTCCAGTAATTACATACAAAAACCTTTGGTTAACAAACAGTTATTTGGTCATTTATGAGAAATACCAACCGTCTATGGCATCGAGACAGTAAAGTCATCCAAGGGCCCAAGCATTTAGCCTCCTAGATTTCACAGTCATCATGTTGTCTTTTCTCACCCATCATCCTTGTTGTGACTCGCCGATTATTCAAAGTGCCGCCGCGCAAGTACGCACGTCCTCTACCTGCGGCGCTGTCTGCCAGCCATGCAGCAGCTGCGCCACCTAAGCGGCCAGCCGAGCAGCGGCCGCTAGACTGAGAATCAGTGTTTAATCGAATGCCGACTTGTACACAGGTCAACTTACTCAGTGACTTATATGTGTTGTTGTGTTGTCCGAAATATGTATTAAATTTGACGATTTAACAATTGGCGACGAGGTAGTGGATTTTTCCTTTTCACCGTTGACTCACAGGGTTCCATGGCTACTGTCGAGCAGCTCTTGCAAAATCTGCTTGAAGAGCAAACGTTTCTAACAGCGGCGATTCGCGATTTCGTCACGGCGTCAAATGCGGGGCGTTTCTCGTCATTGGCTGTACCTCCTTTTCCACCTTACGACGAGACGGCGGAAGACTGGTCTGATTATGAAAAACGTCTTCGACAGCACTTCTTGGCATTTCATGTCACGGACGAACAACCATGTAAGTCTCTGTTCCTTTCCTGGATTTCACCTCAAATGTATTGGTTGTTGTCGCAATTGGCTCCTTTGAAGGATCCTGCGTCTTTGTCCTTTGCTGAAATGTGCTCCCTTCTGTCTGTCTATTTTCAAAAGCAAACGCATGTGGTAGCCTCTCGTGTTGCCTTTTATCGTTGTGAAAAACAACCAAATCAGTCCTATCGCGCTTGGGCTGCTGAACTTCACGGCCTCAGTCGAAAGTGTCAATTTGTTACTGACGTTCACGAAGAATCCTATGCCGATTCCATGGTACGGGATGCTATTATCCGGTCGGCGCCCAACAAAGAAGTTCGGCAACGTGCCCTTCAGTTGGCGAATCCGACTCTAGATGAAGTTCTCTCCATTGCGCAGTCTTTTGAAATTTCTCGCGCCGCTGGGGCGCAAATAGAAGCGTGGGGTGACGTCGGGGAAATACAACCTCCGTGCGCTGTTGACGACACGTGCGGCGCGTCCCCGCCGGCCGACGTGGCCGCAGTACGCTCCCACGCGCCGCCTCGACCTAGCCGTAAACAACCCACTAAGAAACTGCAGCAAAATCCCCGGCAACTTCCTTCATGTCCACGGTGTTTTACGAAACATTCACGCGAGGATTGTCCCCAACGTTGGGCTGTGTGTCACAATTGCAAAAAGAAAGGTCATGTGTCTTCCGTTTGTAAATCCGACCGCATACATGATGTTCATGAACATGACGCTGATTCTGATTCTGTGTTGTCTGTCAATTGCACTTCTTCCCTTTCAGGGAAGTTATTCCTCACTGTCCAGATCCTTGGTCGAGATGTTCGCATGCAAGTGGATACCGGTTCTGCTGCCACTATCATTAATTCTCAGACGTATCTTCAGCTGGGTTCTCCACTCCTGTCCCCTGTCACTCGGCAATTACGGACGTACAATAAACAGAATATTTCTCTCTTGGGACAGTTTAATGCTGAGGTATCTTACAAATCCGTCGTTCGCACTGTTCCCATATTTGTGGTCGACCAGAGCAACGCAGAAAATCTTTTTGGTTTCGATGCCTTTCGCGTTTTTGGGTTCTCCATAGATGACTCTGTCAATATTGTCTCTGACGCTATTCCTTATGCTCAACTGGATTCCTTGTCGACGACATTTTCGTCCCTTTTTTCTCCTGGGTTAGGCCGGGCAAACGACTTTGAAGCTCATATCACGCTCAAACCCACTGCTCGGCCTAAGTTTTTTCGGGCTCGGCCCATTCCTGTGACCCTTCGTGATCGGGTAAAACGGGAGTTGGATCGTCTCACTGCTTCAGGGGTCTTGCTTCCTGTCACTTCCAGTGAGTGGTCCTCTCCTGTCGTTGTCGTTGCTAAGCCCAATGGTGATATTCGTCTCTGTGGCGATTTCAAAGCCACTGTAAATGCTCAATGCCTCATCGACACTTATCCTATGCCCCATCCTGAAGAACTGTTCACTAAACTCGCTGGAGGACAGTATTTTTTCTAAAATTGACCTGTCGGAAGCTTATCATCAACTTCCTCTCGACGCTGCTTCCCGGCAGTTTCTGGTCCTTATCACGCCTTTCGGCCTCTATCAGTACCAACGCTTGCCATTCGGGGTTGCTAGCGCCCCTGCTCTCTTTCAGCGATTCTTGGAACAATTATTGCTCCCTGTCCCGGGGTGTATCAATTACATGGACGACATTGTTGTCACTGGCTCCACCACTGAAGAACATCTTCAAAATCTCTGCACACTTTTTAATGTCTTACAGACTGCCGGTCTTAAGTGTAATCTTCAGGAGTCACAATTTTTTCAGGCTTCTATCACGTACTTGGGGTTTCAACTCTCTCGGGATGGTATTCGTCCGCTTCAACACACTGTTGCTGCGATCGATGCCCTTCCTCGCTCTACATCTGTTAAGGAACTGCAGGCTTTCTTGGGGAAAATAGCATACTATCACAAGTTTTTACCGTCTGCGGCGTCGGTGGCTCAGCCGTTGCATCGCCTGTTGCATAAAAACGTGCCTTTTCACTGGTCCGCGTCATGTGACGCAGCTTTCCAGAAATTAAAGACTATGCTGAAACAGGCCCCGTGCCTGGCTATTTATCGACCTGGCCAACATCTTGTTCTTGCCACAGACGCCTCTCAATACAGGGTCGGTGCAGTCCTTGCACACCGTTTTTCTGACGGTTCGGAACAACCCATCGCTTATGCCTCCAAAACGCTCATGGATGCCCAACAGAAGTATTCTCAAATTGAGAAAGAAGCTTTGGCCATCATTTATGCTCTTCATAAGTTTGGTGTTTTTCTCTATGGCTCAAAATTTCATCTTGTTACGGATCACAAACCACTCGTTTCCTTGTTTCATCCATCAACGTCACTTCCCGAAAAGGCCTGCACACCGCCTCCAGCGTTGGGCTCTTTACTTGTCCCGTTTCAATTATGAGATTCATTTCCGGCCAACGGCTCAACATCCGAATGCTGATGCTTTGTCTCGCCTTCCCATGGGTCCTGATCAGGCATTCGATAGGGACGAACTTTTGTGTTTCCACCTGGATGTTGCCGAGCAGCGGGTTGTGGACGGGTTCTCCATCACTGGGGATAGGCTGGTGGCTGCTACGGGTTCTGACCCTACCCTCTCCCGGGTTTTACGCTGTATTCAGAAGGGTTGGCCAGATCACCCGTCCACTAAGACTTCTGATCCATTGCGGAACTACTACACTTTGCGCTACCGCCTCACGGCTAGGGATGGTGTTATCCTCCTCTCCACTGACAATGCTTCGCCGCGGGTTGTGGTACCCGCGTCTTTGCGTGTTTCGGTCTAGCGCCTCCTTCACCAGGGGCACTGGGGTGTGTCTCGCACAAAATCTCTGGCGCGCCGTCATGTGTACTGGCCTGGCATCGACTCTGAAATCGCACACATGGTCGCTGCCTGCGGCCCTTTTGCGTCACAGGCCGCTGCCCAGAAGTCATCTTTGTCACCGTGGCCTTTGCCTGAGAAGCCCTGGGAGCACATTCATGCTGACTTTGCGGGACCCTTTTTAGGTACTTATTGGCTCCTCGTAATTGACGCCTACTCTAACTTTCCTTTCATTGTCCGTTGCACGTCACCTACCACCGCAGCAACCACCAGTGCTCTCGCCCGCATTTTTTCTTTGGAAGGCCTCCCCTCTACTCTTGTTACTGATAATGGTCCGCAATTTGCCTCTTCCGACTTTGCGGATTTTTGTGCTCGACACGGCGTTACGCATCTCACAGCCCCTCCATTCCATCCCCAATCCAACGGTGAGGCTGAACGACTGGTCCGCATATTTAAGGCTCAGATGTGGAAACTTCTGACTTCTTCTGCTGCTGATGATGCGCTTCTCCAGTTCCTGGCGTCTTACCGTTTCACCCCCATGGGTGGTCACAGCCGGGCTGAGCTCTTACATGGCTGACAGCCCCGCACGCTACTTCATCTTCTGCGGCCTCCCACTTCATGGCCGCGGGTGCCTTCACTTGGCCGGTTCACCGCCGACGACCTCGTCTGGGTACGGGGATATGGCAGGCGGCCAAAATGGAGAACGGGCCGCATCTTACGACACCGTGGTAGACGCCTGTATGAAATCCAGATGGACACGGGTGTCGCAGTGCGTCATTCGGACCAGCTTCGGCCTCGGATGCCAGCAACGCCTGTTCCGAATGCCGCCACACCACCTTTGGCTCTACCTGATGCTCGGGATCTTGGCATCTCTCAATACTCACAACGCAGCCCTCTCACTGTCATCGCGATGCCACCACCAGAACGGACACCACCAGGAGACGTGCCCATGCAGGAACCGGAGGACCATCCTCTGTCAGAGTACATCTACTCGCCTCCTCCTCCAACGGACGCCGACACATCGCCCATGTCTCCTGTCATATCAACTGGACTTGCCGCAATGGGCATATTGGTGCATGGGGCCCCAGCAGATTCGACCCCTATGTCTCCTGTCATCTCGACCCGTTATCATCGGGGACACTTCCGTCCGTACGGGAAGCCTCCCCCTCGAGACTTTACGGCGAGTCAAACAACGCATATGGACGTTAGCCATCTCCAGGACACCTCCATCAAGACCAGTGCAACAATTTACAAGGGGGGAAAAGTGTTGTGACTCGCTGATTATTCAAAGTACCGCTGCAAAGTACGCACGTCCTCTACATGCGGCGCTGTCTGCCAGCCATGCAGCAGCTGCGCCACCTAAGCGGCCAGCCAAGCAGCGGCCGCTAGACTGAGAATCAGTGTTTAATCGAATGCCGACTTGTACACAGGTCAACTTACTCAGTGACTTATATGTGTTGTTGTGTTGTCCGAAATATGTATTAAATTTGACAATTTAACAATCCTCACATGGGCTGGGATGAAAATCCACCACACAGATCAGTATGCATCCAAAAAGCCTGTTTCCCTGAGCACACTCCTAGAGGCAAGCTCTATCAGTGCCATCTTATGGTCACACAACATGATGTGCCCATTTGGCATCAGTGCAGCATTTAAATTGCTGTGGATCTTTGATGTGTTATGATGGCACAAATTAAACTGACCCATAAGCATTCATCGTGAGCCATAATAGAGGTTCGGTCAGATGTGATAAGGTGACTCAACGTGCTCAGATAAAGCAGATTTTTTTCAGAGTAATGAAGGTGATAAAACCTCTCATTCTCCTTCCTTAGTGTGTAGTTCTACATTGTGCACTGTTTGTCCATTCTGTGGTTCTGAATTGAGGAAGGTCAGCCACATGCTGAAAAGACACAAAATCGAATCAGGCTTCAGGCCACCAACAAAAATCTGACAATTAATGAGACCAGTTGAAGATACAGAATGTCTCGGAAGAGCTGTTGTGTATGAGATACCTTGTAAATGGGACTAATCTTATGTCAGACAAGTGATGCACAGTATAGAACAATGTATGATGGAGCATAAGAGGTTTTATCATCTATGCTACCCTGAAAAATCTGCCTTAGCTGGGCCGATTCTAGAATACAGGTACTGGATCAAATGTGATGAAACTTCTGTCATGTATCATACTGATAGCTTTTGGGACAGCATAATAACAGAAGCCACAAAAAAAAAATCAGAGGTAACACCCTTAATAGACATGGCAGACTGCAGCTCAGTACAGTATGGGACCCAGCAGTCACAAGGTTGAGGCAGGTGCACTGAAAGCAGAGCCTATGTGTACACATAGATGACAATGCCAGAAGGACCCATGATAAGACAACCAACAGCTAGAGTACATAAGGGTGTACCAGCAGCCCATCAACAGTCGTTGCACTTGACAATAGCCAAGGAGTTCTTTGTCAAAAGTTCATGGCATCTTAACAACTTGAAGTGTCTGGAAGCCAGAGAACATTTCATTCATTATAGAGACTGTCTGATTATAGAAGTAATTGCTGTCATCATCTGTCAATAGTGAGCATTTATTGCACTTCCATACCTTATGAGAGCCTATGCAGCCACAGTCAAATAAAGTGGAAAAGTATTGTGTTTATTCTTTTCAGGTAGAATAAACAGACAATAGAAAATCACACGAGTGTGACTGGCCAGGTCACCCACCTACCAGCACCGTAGAGACAGCCTTTATGACAAAGCAGACACAGATCAGGATGTGTTTCCATTGATTTCAGAATCTTTTAGTGGCCACACTATGATGGATAATGATGATGATGATGATGTTGAGTTTTGGTTGAGGACACTACACAGCAAGTTCATCAGTGCCCTGTCACTGCTGCCCTTTATTGAAAGAGGTGTTAGGACTACCCATTAGCAGAAAGGTGTTCTAGTTTGGAATTTATAGTTATTAAGTTTTGAGTATCTACAAACGACTGCTAGATGGCACAGTAGAATAATGACATTAGTGCTGTTTTAAAATTTATGAATTCAGTTATGAAAACAATGCCAACTCAGAAATTGGCTGAGTAGTTTCTTTAGAGGTAGTAGTTGAAGAAGAAGCTAAGTGAAAAACTGAAGTTTTCATGTGAAGCTTTTCATTGGTAGATTTTTTTACAATTTTCATAAGAAACTAGTTGGGTAGTAGTCCCTGGCATCAGTTGTTAGTACCACTTTTGGTAAATAGTATTCTCCAAAGAACATTTACAATAGCTTTGCAGAATTTGGTGTCATTATACTTCCATCAGCAATGAATTTCATGAATATCCAACTAAATCGGCTGTTGTAAGTAAAAACATTGATGCTGTGTGCAACACAATGGAACGGGATCAACACGTCTCTCATCGTTAGGTAGCGGCATTCTTACCCCACATCAAGGGCTTTAGTACTTTCAGTTATACATAAATGTTTAGCTTTAACTACTGAGGATCAACAGTGCCTAATAAGGGCAATTCAGATATGGCAAAAACCCCATATAATGCAGATAGGTTGGATGAACTGAAAAAGTCTGTCATGTTCATTGTGCTATAGAAGAATAAATCAGAAGACTAAAGAATGCTGTGTAGATCAGTAGTGAGTTATGCAATGCTCATGAAGCAGAAAAATGCTCACCAACTAAGGCACATTGCACAGCAATAGATCTGGTTGAAATGAGAATGTTAAGACAAACTTGTGGCGTCTAGAGCCAGTCGTATCAGAGATCAGAGAATAAGAGGCAGGTGGTCAAGATAACACAGAAGCTTCAAGACAGAAGACTGTAAAGGTATGAATACATCATGAGAAGGGATGACAACTATGTTGGCAAGAGTTTGGTGGAAATAGTAGTAGAAGGTGACAAAGGAGAGGAAGACCAAGAAGAAGATGGATGGGCTGTGAACAGAGGACTTTAGGGTGAAATAGCTAAGGGAAAGCGAATAGAGAACCAAGGAAAATGGAGAAGACTCGCCTAGAACATCACCTCCATAAGAGCAGAAAAAGCCCAAGGAAAATAAGAAGAAGATTTACGTGTGATGTGATCTGACGGATTGTGTATAATTCGATCACAGCTCAAAAACAGGCTAATTTCAATTGGTAAGAGGAAATGCTCCAGAATTTGACAAAGGAAAACCAAAATCCACATACATGCAGACATGACTCAGATATCTTCACACAAACTGGAAACTGTGGAGCAACCAACTGTTCGACTGTTCCAAGATAATCCAAAACCAATAAAGGTGGTTTATTCTCAAAGCCTTTCCAATAAAATAATAGCTCATTCATTGCTTAGGCTGGACTTGTCATGAATACTGCTTTACACTTTAGAGGACTGGAGAACAGTTAGTGCTGAATAGCATACCACAATTTGTTTGCCTCAAGTCATCGATGAAATCAGGATAAACAACTGTATATGTTGCATCATTATTAATCATAATCACTCCTACTGTCACAGATCATGTCAAACAGTTGATTATTTCAGTATTGAAAAACCATCAAATTAATGCATCATTTCATGTGTTCACCTAACTTAATATCTTAAGACTCCATTTTGCCCCTTTGTGTCAAACAAAAAACTCCATGGTCAGCGAATTTCATCTCCTCCCGAAGGAGCAGAATCCTACCAAAAATACGTTTTTCAAGAACCAACATCAGAGTGGAAACAAATGTTCTCAGAATTGGTTCCAACTGAGATGTAACAGTCCATTGAAACCCATTTAAAGTATATAAGTCCTGTAATTGGTAGGAACATTTAGGATTGATATAATTAAGTGAAATCTGGAACAAATGATCGAGTACATTGGTCAAAGTCATTTCTTAGAAACTGAGATGGATTTGTGTTAAAACAATGACT
Source organism: Schistocerca nitens (assembly GCF_023898315.1). Taxonomy (NCBI): domain Eukaryota; kingdom Metazoa; phylum Arthropoda; class Insecta; order Orthoptera; family Acrididae; genus Schistocerca; species Schistocerca nitens. The sequence continues at coordinate 601,484,521 of NC_064620.1, read as the reverse complement.
AAATTAAAGTCTGTTGTATTAAAATGAAAATCCAACTGAGAGAATCAGAACTGATTAGAAAATTAAAATGTAATTAGCGAGAATATTATAAGTGGTTATAACCCAACTTATCTACTCGTAATAATGGGGTTAGGCATAGTTACTCAGGATCTGCCACAGTCATCATCCTGAATCCATTAATGGACACTGTAAATTAACTACTGGAGAGTTAAATTAAATTAATCTTGTGTAAAATTTCATCATATTTATTATACTTCCAAAACAAAATCAAAGCATCATTACGAAGGCAAACAACACTTAAAATACAAAAGGAGCAGCTACATGGTCACTGCTCAAAAAACAAAACCAGACTGCTTCCATGCCAATATGGCTACCCCTATATATATATAATGGTAATGAAATCAATCAATTATTTTTGCAGTTATAATTTTTTCTAGATGAGTTACATATTTTTGTATGCATGTGTAATTCCAAATTCATCTGGAGAATGCATGAATTAAGTCAGTCAACGGGGCTGTTATGTTTCAACACCCCCAAAAGGATTTGTGAAACTGAAAGTTGAAAAAAACCTTTTCTGACATATGGAGGAACAAGCCCTTTACTTGTCGTATGAAATATATCCTGTATTTGAATAAATATGTAAATTAATAATACTACAATGAAACTTAGAGTTTCTAAACTAGTACAGAATTCCTAAGTGTAAGTGCACTAATCTCTGTACTTTACATAAATCAAACATTAATCAATGTTGTTTTTTTTTCCAGAAGTAGTTGCTTCTTTTCCTTCCACAGTAAGTGTTAGCATATAACAGAATGATATATAAGAGTGCAGTAATATATTACTCTGAGTGACAATATAAGTGACTAATACATCATATTGGGAGTGTTTTATAAGTAATTGGAATGTCACCAGCAATTATGTGGTTGGGCATTATACCCAGTTACTTGTTCACCACTTGGGTGTGAATACATAATAAATGAATCATACATGATTGGTACATCATGACAAAACATGGTTAGGAATCATAGATTGGTAAGTGTTCACTACTTAGGTGTGAATACACGACAATTGAATCATAAATGGCTGATACATCATGACAAAACATGGTTACGCATTATACACTGGTAAGTGTTCACCACTTAGGTGTGAATACACAATAACTGGATCATAAATGACTGGTACATCATGACAAAAGTATGAATAGGTTTTATACATTGGTAAGCCGGATATATATATATATATATATATATGAGGGAAACATTCCACGTGGGAAAAATTATATATAAAAACAAAGATGAGGTGACTTACCGAACGAAAGCGCTGGCAGGTCGATAGACACACAAACAAACACAAACATACACACAAAATTCTAGCTTTCGAAACCAACGGTTGCCTCATCAGGAAAGAGGGAAGGAGAGGGAAAGATGAAAGGATGTGCGTTTTAAGGGAGAGGGTAAGGAGTCATTCCAATCCCGGGAGCGGAAATACTAACCTTAAGGGGAAAAAAGGACAGGTATACACTCGCACACACACACACATATCCATCCACACATACAGACACAAGCAGACATATTTAAGGGAGAGGGTAAGGAGTCACTCCAATCCCAGGAGCGGAAAGACTTACCTTAGGGGGAAAAAAGGACGGGTATACACTCGCACACACACACACATATCCATCCACACATATACAGACACAAGCAGACATATTTAAATATTAATTGAAATGACTCCTTACCCTCTCCCTTAAAACCTACATCCTTTCGTCTTTCCCTCTCCTTCCCTCTTTCCTGATGAGGCAACAGTTTGTTGCGAAAGCTTGAATTTTGTGTGTATGTTAGTGTTTGTTTGTGTGTCTATCGACCTGCCAGCGCTTTCGTTCGGTAAGTCACCTCATCTTTGTTTTTCTATATATATATATATATATATATATATATATTCCACGTAGGATATATATATATTCCACGTAGGATATATATATATATATATATATATATATATATATATATATATATATATATATATATATATATAAAAAAAACAAAGATGAGGTGACTTACCGAACGAAAGCGCTGGCAGGTCGATAGACTCACAAACAAACACAAACATACACACAAAATTCTAGCTTTCGCAACCAACAGTTGCCTCATCAGGAAAGAGGGAAGGAGATGGAGAGACGAAAGGATGTGGGTTTTAAGGGAGAGGGTAAGGAGTCATTCCAATCCCGGGAGCGGAAAGACTTACCTTAAGGGGAAAAAAGGACAGGTATACACTCGCACACACACACACATATCCATCCACACATACAGACACAAGCAGACATATTTAAATATTAATTGGAATGACTCCTTACCCTCTCCCTTAAAACCTACATCCTTTCATCTTTCCCTCTCCTTCCCTCTTTCCTGATGAGGCAACAGTTTGTTGCGAAAGCTTGAATTTTGTGTGTATGTTTGTGTGTCTGTCGACCTGCCAGCACTTTCATTTGGTAAGTCACATCATCTTATATATATATATATATATATATATATATATATATATATATATATATATATATATATATATATATATATATATATATATATATATATATATATATATATATATAAGAGGGAAACATTCCACGCAGGAAAAATATATCTAAAAACAAAGATGATGTGACTTACCATACGAAAGCGCTGGCAGGTCGATAGACACACAAACAAACACAATCATACACATACATTTTGTCTGCTTGTGTCTGTGTATGTGCGGATGGATATGTGTGTGTGTGCGAGTGTATACCTGTCCTTTTTTCCCCCTAAGGTAAGTCTTTCCGCTCCCGGGATTGGAATGACTCCTTACCCTCTCCCTTAAAACCCACATCCTTTTGTCTTTCCCTCTCCCTCCCTCTTTCCTGATGAAGCAACCGTTGCTTGCAAAAGCTTGAATTTTGTGTGTATGTTTGCGTTTGTTTCTGTGTCTATTGACCTGCCAGCACTTTCGTTTGGTAAGTCACATCATCTTTGTTTTTAGATATATTTTTCCCACGTAGAATGTTTCCCTCTATTATATATATAGTGCCCCACTTCTGACAGGATACTTTACTGGACTGGATCAGACTCTGGATGTGGCTCTCCAGCAGGGATACAAGTTCCTCAAATCCTGCCCTGAAATGAGATCCATCCTTCATTAAATCCTCCCCACTCCACCAAGAGTGTCTTTCTGCTGTCCATCTAACCTTCGTAACCTCTTATTTCATCACTATGAAATCCCCAAACCACCTTCCCTACCCTCTGGCTCCTACCCTTGTAACCGCCCCCGGTGTAAAACCTGTCCCATGCACCCTCCCACCACCACCTACTCCAGTCCTGTAACCCGTAAGGTGTACACGATCAAAGGCAGAGCCATGTGTGAAAGCACCCACGTGATTTACCAATTGACCTGCCTACACTGTGAAGCTTCCTATGTGGGAATGACCAGCAACAAACTGTCCATTCGCATGAATGGACACAGACAGACAGTGTTTGTTGGTAATGAGGATCACCCTGTGGTTAAACATGCCTTGGTGCACGGCCAGCACATCTTGGCACAGTGTTACACCATCCTGGTTATCTGGATACTTCCCACTAACACCAACCTGTCAGAACTCCGGAGATGGGAACTTGCCCTTCAGTATATCCTCTCTTCTCGTTATCCGCCAGACCTCAACCTCCACTGATTTCAATATGCTGCCGCTCACACCTCACCTGTCTTTCAACAACATCTTTGCCTCTGTACTTCTGCCTCGACTGACATCTCTGCTGAATCTCTTTGCCTTTACAAATGTCTGCTTGTGTCTGTGTATGTGTGGTTGGATATGGGTGTGTGTGCGAGTGTATACCCGTCCTTTTTTCCCCTTAAGGTAATTCTTTCCGCTCCCGGGATTGGAATGACTCCTTACCCTCTCCCTTAAAACCCACATCCTTTCGTCTTTCCCTCTCCTTCCCTCTTTCCTGATGAAGCAACCATTGGTTGTGAAAGCTAGAATTTTGTGTGTATGTTTGTGTCTGTTTGTGTGTCTATCGACCTGCCAGCACTTTCGTTTGGTAAGTCACATCATCCTTACAGATCCCAATGTTTAATTACAATTTATCAATCCAAAATCTCGTAGATCATGTTGTATACTTTGATTTTAATGTGTTTATATTAAAACCATGTGATAGTTTGTGTCAATGCTTTTAAACATAAAACATATTTTCCAGTGGTGTAGCGTGGTTGTAAATGTTGGGGAGACTACATTTATTATAGGTAGACAAAATTTTACAATAAACAATAATTTAAACAAAAGAAACAAAATGCATCAAATAAAACAACAACAACAACAACTACTACTACTACCACCACCACTACCACTGTCACTAATAATACTAATAATAATAATAATAATAATAATAATAAACCCCGTGGAGGCCCAGGAAAAGAATAGGCCTCCAGTATGTTCTGCCAGTCGTAAAAGGCGACGAAAAGAACAAACCACCAATAGGGCTAACCCCCCTTTTAGTGTGATTAGTTGGTTCAGGAAAGAACTGATGAAGACTCGGACAAGCGCTGTCATGGTTGGGGATGATGCTTGAACGCTATGCCCGTCCACAATGGTAACGATGCTGCTAGCAACATGGAAAATGATTTAAATCCAAATAGTGGTGTTTTGCAGGATATGCTTTCTGCAACCACCCTAGTAGGAAAACAAAGACAGAGGATGAGATGGTTGGATGAAGTTAACCGACACCTCATGTTCTGTTATTACCAAGCAACAAACGTAGGAACCAACACAAATGGATACAGATCACAAGTATACACAACATTTATTACCAGATACCCAGAATTAAAATTTTTAACAGAACAACGACTAGCTGATCAGATCCGTGTAATAATAAAAATGACAGCATACCCAGTCAGAATTAGAAAACATCAAACAACAAATACAACAAATACTGGAACAAAATAATGTGCAATCAGAAGAGGAAGAAATTACAGTAATGGACTCAAACATCCCGGAGCAAACAAACAAAGAACAACAAGCATCAATTAAACAATAAGAGGAAAACGAAATCTTAAGACAACCACCAGAACAAGCACAAATAGAACACAAAGTGACACACGTGATAGATATAGAAGAAAAATTTCAGCTGACATATATAGAATACAAAGACACAAATACAGACATTAGACCATTCTTGTATAGATCACCAAATAACCCACAAGTCGAAACAACAATAACACCTATCAACACAATCATACACAACAAAAGAAATGAAAATAAAACTATGGACGTGTTACAACTACTGGTTTATGTAGGAGCACTCACTACACTAAATACACACCAGGCAGAGATCAGAACCAACCAACACACAGAAGAAACCCACAAAACCAGCATGTCAGCACAGGCTACAGATCAGAATAGAAAAACTGAGAAAAGGCATCAGACAGCTAACACAATTTATAAGAAATGAAATATCAGACAAAAAACGAAAAAGGTTAGGTAAAATCTCACAACAAGAAGTGATAGAGCAATTAGATGAAAAGAAGCAGAAATTACAAGCATTGGCCAAACGACTTAGAAGATACAAAAAAAGTGAAAATAGAAGGAAACAAAACCAAACATTCAACACAAACAAAAAGAAATTTTACCAGACAATGGATAACACACACATTAAAATAGACAATCCACCAAACATAACAGACATGGAACACTTCTGGAGCAATATATGGTCAAACCCGGTACAATATAACAGACATGCACGGTGGATATAAGCAGAAACAGACATATACAATATGATACCACAAATGCCAGAAGTGATATATTTGCGACATGAAGTCACCCGAGCAATTAATTCTGCGCACAATTGGAAAGCCTCTGGAAAAGATAAAGTAGCAAATTTCTGGCTAAAGAAGTTCACCTCAACCCATTCACATCTAACTAAATTATTTAACAGTTACATTGCAGACCCATACATATTCCCTGATACACTTACACAAGGAATAACTTATATGAAACCTAAAGACCATGCAGACACAGCAAACCCAGGAAAATATTGCCCCATAACATTCCTACCAACAATATACAAAATATTAACTTCAGTCCTTACACAGAAATTAATGACACATACAACACAGAACAAAATTATAAATGAAGAACAAAAAGATTGCTGCAAATGAGCATTAGGATGTAAAGAGCAACTGATAATAGATGCAGTGGTGACACATCAAGCTAAAACTAAACAAAGGTCGCTACAGTATGCATACATTGATTACCAAAAAGCTTTTGATAGTGTACCCCACTCATGGTTAATACAAATATTGGAAATATACAAAGTAGATCCTAAACTGATACAGTTCCTAAACATAGTAATGAAAAATTGGAAAACCACACTTAATATCCAAACAAATTCAAATAATATCACATCACAGGCAATACAGATTAAGCGTGGAATATACCAAGGAGACTCATTAAGTCCTTTCTGGTTCTGCCTTGCTCTGAACCCACTATCCAACATGCTAAATAATACAAATTATGGATAAAATATTACTGGAACATACCAACACAAAATCACACATTTGCTATACATGAATGATCTAAAACTACCAGCAGCAACAAATCCAGCAACTCAACCAATTACTAAAGATAACAGAAGTATTCAGCAATGGTATAAATAAGGCTTTTGGAACAGAGAAATGTAAGAAAAATAGCATAGTCAAGGGAAAACACACTAAACAAGAAGATTACATACTGGACAACCACAGCGACTGCATAGAAGCGATGGAAAAAAAAATGCCTATAAATATCTAGGACACAGACAAAAAATAGGAATAGATAATAAAAATATTAAAGAAGAACTAAAAGAAAAATATAGCCAAGACTAACAAAAATACTGAAAACACAATTGACAGCAAGAAACAAGACAAAAGCCATAAATACTTATGCTATACCAATATTGACCTACTCATTTGGAGTACTGAAATGGAGTAACACAGAACTAGAAGCACTCAATACACTTATACAATCACAATGCCACAAATAAGGAATACATCACATAAATTCAGCAACAGAAAGATTCACATTAAGCAGGAAGGAAGGAGGAAAGGGATTTATCGACATAAAAAACATACATTATGGACAGGTAGACAATTTAAGAAAATTCTTTATAGGACGAGCAGAAACTAGCAAAATACACAAAGCAATCACTCATATAAATACATCGGCTACACCATTGCAATTTTATAACCACTTTTACAACCCTTTAGATCACATAACATCAATAGATATGATGAAAGTAAATTGGAAAAAGAAAACACTACATGGCAAGCACCCGTATCATCTAATACATTCACACATCGATCAAGACGCATCCAACACATGGCTAAGAAAAGGCAATATATACAGTGAGACGGAAGGATTCATGATTGCAATACAGGATCAAACAATAAACACCAGATATTACAGCAAGCATATTATTAAAGATCCCAATACCACAACAGATAAATGTAGACTTTGCAAACAACAAATAGAAACAGTAGATCACATCACAAGAGGATGTACAATACTAGCAAATACAGAATACCCCAGAAGACATGACAATGTATCAAAAATAATACATCAACAACTTGCCATACAACATAAACTGGTAAAACAACATGTTCCCACATACAAGTATGCACCACAAAATGTACTGGAGAATGATGAATACAAATTACACTAGAACAGAACCATTATAACAGATAAAACAACACCACATAACAAACCTGACATCATACTCACCAATAAAAAGAAGAAATTAACACAACTAATCGAAATATCCATGCCCAATACAACAAATGTACAGAAGAAAACAGGAGAAAAAATTGAAAAATACATCCAACTGGCTGAGGAAGTCAAGGACATGTGGCATCAGGATAAAGTTGACATTATACCAATTATACTATCAACTACAGGAGTCATACCACACAATATCCATCAGTACATCAACACAATACAGCTACATCCAAATGTATATATACAACTACAGAAATCTGTAATTATTGATACATGTTCAACTACACGAAAGTTCCTAAATGCAATGTAACATATACTGTACAGTTAAAAGGAAGTCACGCTTGATCAAGGTCAATGTCACTTTTTATTTTTAACCAGACATAATGTCTGAGAAAGGAATATAATAATAACAATAATAATAATAATAATAATAACTAACTTGTTCAAGAAACGATGACAAATTTGTAGAACTCCAGCAACAAGAGAAGAAGCACTTATATTTTCTTGTACACAAGTGCAATGCGCCTGTCTTTTCTTTCCATGAATGAGTCTATAACTTGGTCTACAGAGATCTGATCACTGGATAGCTCTCCAATTAGTGTCTTTTCTATTGCTAATGTGCTCAAACACGACAGCCGGGTGTTGGACATTGAAATCTTTAAACAATTCTTCAGTCGTTTAAGAGTACTCTTGCTTCATTCACTGCCTGCTGTAGTTGCAGGTAGGGTCAAAACCAAATGCAGGAACTTCGTTGTTTCTTCATAAACGGAGTCGAAATCATTGTTGACAATGTACTTTAAGAGGATTCTTGGAGAAAAGTGTTTTTTCACATCAGCGTATATGTTACACAGTGCAGTTTCAAGTTGTTCTTGTTTGAAAAAAGGGTACTGTTCTAATAACTGAAGAAGTTTCAACTTCGGAAATTTTTTTGATAGTTCGGGAAACACTTTTCGTTCAAATGTTCACAAACTGAATTGGGGGAGACTCTTGAAATCTTCCTTCCATCTGAACAATTTGCAAATCCAGTATCTCATAATTTAGTGCCATGAGAGATGTCTTTTGACTGTCATGGAATGATAAGTTGCCATTCAAACACAGACTACATTTAATGAATTCATCAATGAATGTTTCCATTCTTAATTGCCATAAATTTCTGAAAACAGTTGTTATTTTGTCGTGGCAAGCAGTTATACTGACAGATTTTGACTGAAGAACATTAAAGAATTGAACAACATAAACAAAGCAGCCTTGGTAGAAACAAAACAAGTAGACAAACGTAGGATCATCCATCTGTCGTTTCATTCTCACAGCACAGCTCAAAGATTCTGGGTCCCAATGAGAGTCTGTATCATCAATTGTATAATTAAAAACACTATATAGCTCTGAGAAATGACTAGATATTGTTCAAACTGCCCTGGAATGAAAGTTACAGTGAGTGTTTCTTGCATGTGGCACTTTAAATCCTTTCTCTTAGCAATACAGTTCGTTTTGATGATTTGCTGAGAAACGAATGGAATGCAGTAAAATCACTTACAAACAAGCGTACTTGTCATATGATTTTGGAGGCTTGTAACAGTACCAAATTCAGTTGGTGTGCATAACAATGAATAAACAACACACAGGGACAGAACTGCTTCACCAATTGTTGTAATCCTCTTTTTCTCTGCCCACCATTACTGAAGTCCCATCATATGTTTGACTAACCACTTTTCTTTCCACATTCCATTCTTTCAATACTGCATGAATACTGTTTGACAAACCTACAGCAGTTTTATCTCCAGAAACATCGTAAAATCCAACGAACCTTTCCTCAATTTTGTCTGCAATACAGTATCAGAATATTATACTCATGTGACTCTTGCATGACATGCCTAATATTTCATCAGCTTGAATCGAAATGAAATTGCAGTTCTGAATTTCAGATCTTATTTTCTCATTAACTGCCAGAGTCATTGTTTCTATTACATCATTCTCTATATCTGGAGAAGTTCCTTTAAAGGTTGAAGATGATGACAGATGGTCTTGGATTAACTGCTCTTATTGAGCTAGGAAATCCAACAATTCCAGATAGTTATCTTTGTAGCTGGAGGATTCACCCTCTCAATGGCCACAAAAGGCTAGTTCTTGTTTACAAAGAATTAAATTACAATCGCCAGAATAATACATGCAATACTCTCCTGTTGGATGCAACTTGTTCATTGTATTTTATTGCTTTCAGACGAACGGCTTCAGAAAGGGCATGCTCAACTCTACTTTTGCCTAATAACTGAAATGATTCTTTGTTCTGCAGGTGACGTTTTGATATTTGATGCTTTGCTGCTTTCTGGTCAAAGTTCTTTATTGTACAAATGCCCTCATTGCACCATTCCTTTTCACCATCAAACAGAAGACACATATAACAATATAATCTGTTATTAACTGCATTCGCAGTCAGCCAAGTATACTTTTCATACCAGGCTGCCTGAAAAGTGAATTTTTGTTTGGCTTCACTTAAAACTACACTGAGTATAGGAGTAGGTCATTTGTCCTTCAATTCACACTTTTTTTTCGTACGGTATGTTAATGTAGAAAAAGGCGTTTTAAAAAAAAATTCTATAAGGTGTTCAGTTGCTCGCTCACTCATGTTGGTGACAGAATGAAAATATGCACTAAAATCTCACAAGAATGACTATGAACAGAAATGGTGCAACTGTTCACTTCCGTGTTAAAATCCTGCATAGAAGTGACAGAGACCAGTCTCGATACCTGCTAGCAAGTGCAGCACACCAGCCTTCGTAGAAGAGAGGACATGGTGGGTGTGCAGATGCACACAGCCAGGTGAGGGAAGGGAGGCAGATACTGAGAGCAGTCGAGGCTCAAGCAGGCAAATACACCAATACTGGGGGTGCGGTGTGGGCTACAAGACTGATGTCTTCGCACATGTAGAGCTCTTAGCAGAAAGTTATTTCTATTTTTGTTATGAATTACTATTGAATCTTTTTTAAGTACAAATACAGGGGAGACTAAGTCTCAAAGTCCCCCCTCACGCTACGCCACTGATATTTTCCTTGGAATCAAACCTTTTACACATATGTGATGGCATATCGTCATACAAATTGTTTCAAGCACAGTGCAAGAAATTAATATGAACAGAAAACTGTTTATCAGATTAAAATCAATAAAAAATTTAAAATTGGTCAAAATTGCTTTTATATTTGAAGCACTGGCAATCTTATGATTAAATGGAAACTAAACAGAACTTTTGCCTTTTCACTAGGTGACACAAAATGTGAAAATTCTGTAATTTTCAGCAAATTAGGTGACACTTTCAGTCCTTTCATGTAAAATTCAGGCACATTTTAAGCTGTGGGAAAACGCATTGCATGTATAAAATGTGCAGTCAAAGGATGCAGGCATTATATTCAGTCTTAAATGATAAAGTGCCTATTTATACATAGCTGCAGTCCCAATAGTTACTATCTGTGACTGGAGGGCTAAGCAACTGGAACAACCACGTACAAGTGCTAAAGTAATATTTCAAGATATACATAAAAAATAATAACAGCACATTTCTTCATCCTTTGTATACAGGGGTTAATACATATTCCATTAGGTACAGGCATAGGAAATTTAAAAGTTGTACTTGAAGTTAACTGTCACCAAATACTGAATGTTTACCTGCCCAACATCATACACAATGTATCTGAAAAGTTGTTAAGAAAGAAAATAAGAATTTTTAATAACAATTCAAATCATAACCATAGTACATATCTTTGTAACACATTGCTGGAAATGACAGTTCACCTATGCATTAACAATATTGATTTACTACTAACTCATTTTTAAGTTTTGGTTCAAACCATATATGTCATTTTTCAAATGATGGGCCAAGGACAAATATTGCTCCAGAGGTGACACAAAACACTTTTCTTCAGCATACATATTTCTTTCCACACAGGATTATCAGTTGTCATGCACCCTCCTGACAGAAGTGCCTGTTGAGTTCGGACACAAACCTACATGCTAGGATAGAAACTCCAATTGAATTTGGAAATTTGAGCTAGACACTGACAGACTGAAGCAGCAATGTGGATAATGATGTGTGCTTGAAAAGGCTGTAAAGTAAGAGGTTCATTCACAAAATGTTTGTGAGGCTCCTTCATAACAAATGGAAATGGAGTAACAAATCTTTTGAGATAGACGTCCAGAAATACTTTTTGACATCAGTTTGCATCATTCATTTCTTAACTAATTTTTTGATGAATTTTATTTTCTTTATGTGCAGCCTGGCCATTATTTCCCTGAATTGGCATGGCTTGTTATGCGCTGCCTGCTACAGTCAAGATTCTGGCACTATAAAAGATGCACCCATATCCTGACAAGCCTGGTAAACCGAACATCAAAATGCAGACAGAGTTCAGTCACTTTTTTCATTAGGTTTCATAGTTTGATAAAAACTTCATCCTACCAAATAGGATTTGTGAACTTTCCAGGCTAGATTATGCATAAGATCAGACAAACATAAAAGAGATGTGTATATAATATAGCATTAAAGTTTGAAAAATAAGAACAGCTGTGGGATATATTTAGGGAATAGTCTCTTCCAAATGATAACCCTGTGTCTTTTGTCAAACAAATAATTCAAACCAATCAATGAAATCAGTCAAAACTCCTTTTTGAGAGAAGTTATCTGTTCAACAATTCCAGTCAGTACAGTGGCCCTTTTGACCAGGATCTATAACTTTTTGGCCTCCAATTCTTGAACATGCTGGGTAATGGACCCCTTCCATCTAGCTCTCCTGATTTCTCCATCTTCTTCACATTGCTTCTGCATTACACACTAACCATACTGATCTTGAACATTGTGGTACTCCAGTACCATTCTCTTGTTAATGTCAGTCTTGAAGACAACACCACTTCATTTCAGGCTGTCAGATACTTGACGTATGGCTACCAGTGACTTGATTTATTGTTTGACTATCATACACTCTTTATTAATGGAAAAACCTTGCTCTACAAAGGCTAGACAATTACTCAGAATGAGAACCTTTTGAAGAACGCTATACAAATGCTGACATGTGGTATCACCATCCCATAAATCTCTCCATAAGTGATCAATTCTCATCTCAGTCCTCCAGTAGTTTGCACAGAGATCCAGAAATATCTCGTTACCAAGTTGCATGAATTCTTTCTCAACTTTATCACTGTCCTTAGGACTTATCCAATTCTGTGAAGATAATTCTGCATGGCATTCAAAATTCTCACCTTGCTAGTTCTTGGGCTGTTTTTTTTATAACTGGATCATAAAAACTTATGTGTTTACCAATGTCATACTTCAAAGGTGACTTTAGAAGGAACTCTGAGAACATTTCAGTCAGAAAGTCCCTGCACTCAGTTCTGAAACTTAAAATATTTTTGGAGGCACTTTTACTTTTCTGAGCGCACACAGTACAGCATGACCTAAGTAATGTCTATTGCACAATTAAGACCAGAGTTTTATCAAGTTTTATATCACACAGCGATTTTGTGGCAGATAATACTTCAACCTTAACAACTAAGGACATCACATCAGCAAGTAGAGACATCATAGCATTGTACAGGAAAGATGCCATGCAGGCTACACATTGGAATAACCTCAAAGAGGGCGTGACCTGCCCTGAGACAAAGCTAAAAAAAGATATTTTAGCCAGCATCAGAGGATCTTCAAGGTACTTTATCATCGTTTTTCCAGTTGTATCTATTTTAATCCTGTGCTCCTTTACATTGACTGCCTAAGTCTTCAGAAAGGGGATGACTTTTAAGCCAAAGTCGGCCACATCCTCATTTTCTAAGCAGTGCATGGAGCAAAACTTTTTAGGGAAAGGTGGACTCTCAGGTTTATTAAATCTTTTATAATCTGCTCTTCTTGGAGATACATTCTTCAACACATTATAAATCATTCACAGAAAAGGTGCAATGTCTGAGTTAGTCATTAATGCTGCATTCTTGAAACTCTGATGAATTGTATGAAGATCACAAGATCCCATATCAGTAAAAGTTGGAGCACTGTCTTCTTGAATACTCTTCAGATCAAGGCACAAATCCTTCAAAAATGTCCCCCCCTTCAAGATTTTTGAGAATACATTTCCTAAATTGTAGGGCTAACACACAAACAGTGCTGTATAATGTCTTGGTCTGCCCAAGCTGCATCTTACTAGCTAGCTACATTATCATTAGGAAATATGACCAAAAATAAAGCAGTCACTTTCCTTGTAGTAGGACAGGACACATGATTTTTGACAGCCAGCAAAGTCCAATATATATGACTGTTAGTCAGTGCAGCATTAGTGGCTGTGGTTAAAGTGATGTCAGGCTGCAATAGCTGGGAAGTTGAAAAACCGATAGTCAACTGTGAGCTTCCCTATTCACCAGCTACTGTGATCTTATCAAGCATCAATGTAACATCTTCACTATGCCCAGTTATCTCGCCAGACAACAGGAAGTGTGATCCAGAAGTACCACCACCCTAAAAACAATCAAATATCCAAATAAGATGATGACATGATCCTTGTGAGATACTACATACCTACCAACCTTTAAAATCCAAAAATCTAGAGACACAGTTTAAAAAAATCAGGAGGTAGGAATAATCGAAAATCATGGCTGATTTTCAGTATAGTCACAAGACAACTGAAGCGAGTCTTTTCCTGTGATGCCAAAAAGCTATATAATTGCTATAAAATACAAATAAAAACACTGTAACCAACCAAAGCATCAATTCCACATCCGTTATCTGTAGCATGGTTCAACTGTGGTACTGTAGTGCATTTAAAATTGGTTGCATATTTTGACATTTGGGTTACCAGAGAAGACGTGACAGCATTGCTCAGGTAACACCAATGGCAAGTCAGCTTTCCCTACCACGCAGCCAGTGTTTCCCTTGGGAAAGCACTCCCATTGCCATGCCGTGGATGGACGGTACAATGTCATGTCCTGCGTTGGATGGATATATGCATTCGACAGATCTTGTTGTAAAATGGTATTTCCTGCCACTGGTGTGCTCTAGAGCCATCAGGAATTGTGAATGAGTGTTTTGCGTTAGCGTTGCACTAATCACAACAGTGCAGCATGTCTGAACACGAGATTCGCACTAAAGTTGCTCTCCAAGAACACGTTCACCGGCTGTGAACAGTGTTCTGCTGCAATATATTCCTCCAAATTTGACGATAGCACTATAAAATGCAGATACCACTCTGTTGTGTTGGTAAAGCTCTAACAATCCACTTGAGGAAAGTAGATACTTTGCTTTGTATGGAAATAAATGTTCTATTGAATAAAGCCAAACATTCCACACTACCAGGTCAACAAACTAGTTAAGGCTAAAGGGCACAGTTTAATCAGGCTTCCTCTGTATCATGCTCATTTAAATCCAACAGAGAATATATGGGCCTAGGTTAAAAATAAATATTGTACCACAAACAACAAGAAATGTATGCTCAGTGAGGTTGAATTGTTGACAAAAGAGGCCATTGAAATGCAGATGTTACACCGTATGGCAGGTCTCAAGTTGTCAGCCACATTACCTGTGGAGAGGCGTTCATGAAGGACTGTGATGAAATTTGAGTAATATGTAACTTCTCTTGTTGCCATGTAAAAATCTGCTATTTTGCCGAAACACAGCACAGCGTCACAATATTCTGATGCAGTGGAAAAAGAAATTGCGACAGAATCCTCAAACAATACAATAATAAACTAGCAAATGATGGCACGACCAGTCAGTAGTTTATGAAAAATCCCATTTTCAGTACAAAAATCAATGTGGAACTTCTTTGCTTATATTGTTGTACCACCCACAGCAATTCTCATTTCACCAGCTATCGACTGTCCTTGAAAATTACATTATTTCATTACAAAAAGTCTGTAGTTGCTCAAATATCATGGTAGATATGGAAGTTTCACATATTAATCTTATAGCAAAAAACTCTCCACTTTGTGTGCTACCATTAGCAAAAGTCTTTTTTCCATACCTCAGACCTTTCATGAGATATGAGATTTTTTCAATCTGACTTTTTCACTGACGCATGTGTTCGTAACAGAGTGGTTTTTACATACATTCCTGTTCTTGAAACAAGAGACAGATAGCGATATCCTTCAACATTTAAAGAATAAGTCAACATGTTACTTACCTTTCATACACAGCAACACATTCTGTAACAAGCACGAAATGAAAATGCATAGCGACCTTTATTTCTTACTGCAAATTTCAAGAATATCATGCAATGGTTTACCTAATACCAAAATATGTCAATAACTATGACCATTAGTGATATGGTAGACAGTTCATCATGAAGCTGATGAAATGAACTATAAGATGTATGAGAACCAGAGTAAATGACATAATCGTTTCTTTAAAATCATTTGAGAAAGATTGGCCGGCTTGTAGGCAAGTGAACCTATCAATTTCTGTGCTGGGTGGGCCTGATATTACCACCAGCTTCAGACACATTTAGCACACGCTGGCAACTGTGTTTCCCTCCACTCACTCGATACTGAATTGTCAAAGTCACAACTAATTTTAAACACACTAGAGGCAGGATGTTTCTTTACCATTCCTCCTATGATTGTGACAGTTTTTGTTCTTGCAGGGCTGTATTTTTTCACTGTATTGTTATCTGGTAACATTTTCGTGAACAGGTCACTCATATGGTAAGTGGAATTAGTTGGCAAGTTGTAAAGATGTAAATAATAATAACACTGAATTCTAATTTTTTTATTGGTCTCAAACTTAACATATTCTCAGTGGTTTGAAACAGTGCTTTTTCCGCAGTGTAATGTACAAATCTCATGTCGCCAAAGATGGGATATATGTATGGTGTGAAAAGTGGCAATTGAACCTAAATAAAGAAAAGTGTGAGGTCCTCCACATGAGTACTGAAAGAAATCCGTCAAATTTCGGTTAGAAGATAAACTGCATGAATCTTGAGTCTGTCAATTGAACGAAATACATAATGAATAAATTTAATTGGAAAGACCACTTAGATATTGTGTGAGGAAGGTGAACCAAAGACTGTACTTTGGTGCAGAACACTTAGAATATGCAGTAAATCCATTAACAATACTGCCTATACTACACTTGTCCACCTCCTGTCAGCAAACAGCTGCACAATATAGGATGCTACCCAGATAGAATTGACGGAGAACACTGAAAAAGTCCAAAGAAGGATAGCTCATTTTATATTAGCATGATACAGTGAGGTGAGAGTGTCACAGAAATTATACATGAGTTGGGAAGGCAAGCATTAAAAGAAAGGTGTTTCCTGTTGCAGCGAGAGCCATTTGCAAAATTTCAGTCACCAGCTTTCTCCTCCGAATGTGGAAATATTTTGTTGACTCCACCTGCATAGGAAGAAGTATCATCATAATAAAATAAATCAGTGTGTGAACGGCAAGATATAGATGTTTGTTTTTCCTGTGCGCTACTCGAGGTGGAACGGAAAAGAAATAATCTGAAGCTGGCACGATGAACCCTCTGCCAGGCACTTAAGTCTGAATTCCAGGCTAATCATGTAGCTTAAGATTATAAGATGTAAACAACAGATCTTTCCTTGACATAATAATGCACAGAATTGTTGCAATATTGCTCCAAGAAAACAGAAGGAAAATGTTTGAGGTCAGATGATCTGAAAAATATTGGAATGACAGCATTAGTTGCTGCACTGCAATATATTGTTATTATTCTCAACAATTTGGTCCAGCTAATGTCTGTTGTTTCATCAATTACAATGTAATACATACTGTAATTGATATCTTGCCACAAATTTTTCACGAAAAAGGGGCTTAGTACATGTTTTATGACTGCACTATGCTTTGTTCTACATATTTGAAGTTCTCTGGCAACATCATTGCCTGAATTTAATTATGTGCAACTCACTTAAGTGACCACATGATATGATCACACAATGGCAGAAATTTCAAGGGGAACCTCAGCTTGATTCACTTCTAAAGATTCTTTTATGCTTTTGAAAAGTATTTCTGTTTAGGGAGCTGCAACTGTCTTGTGTTCATATGTGTCACTACGGCAAACTAAGTGCTACGACAAAATTTGCAAGATACTCTTGTGTCATGGCCAAAAATTCTTCCTTACCAACTTGCAAATTTACTATCATGTTGCCATTTGAAACGTAACAGTCTAATTGAGACCCGTTTAAACATGTAAATTTCAACCGTAAATGGTAATTTCTGACACAAACGTGTATGGGAATATGTACTTATGGAAAAGTTATGAAGAAAATAATTATGTAATCTTAATTATACTAATGTGGAGAAGCTCTGTAAATGAAGGGAACAATTCCCATGAAGGGAGTCTCTAATAATTAATAAAAAATGTAAATCTATTATTGTAAATACATATTTGAGAAGTTATTCTCGAATAAAATAACAGACACGTACTAATATTGTTGTGCACTACCTCTTCTGGAGAGAACATACATTTATGTATGTATTTTCAGTTTTTCTATGTCAATTTTAATTGTTAATTAATCAAAAAATTATTCTAAACAACGCCAAGGATTGTTCTGCATT
The DNA here is from genome assembly GCF_023898315.1 of Schistocerca nitens. Lineage (NCBI taxonomy): Eukaryota > Metazoa > Arthropoda > Insecta > Orthoptera > Acrididae > Schistocerca > Schistocerca nitens. The sequence goes on along the minus strand of NC_064620.1, from coordinate 601,466,211 downwards.
GTTAAGAAAGTATAAATAGTTACAGCCATGATGGCATAGGGAGTCAGTACTTTGAGTGTATTTGGACAGAAAGCATGTAGATTGTTGACCATGATTTACTTCATTGTTGTAAGTATGTTACAACTTATTTAAGATTTGTCAAGATGATTTTATTTACTTTGAGGCTGTATTAAATGTTCAGTGGAAACATTATACTGGATTAATTATTTAAAAATAACTTTAAGTTATTTTTTTACAGTAGCTGTTATCCAGGAGTTCTGTTGTGACAGATTGTCAGCTACGATAAGAAATTAACGCATAGTAATGTTTTATGTGGTGGAGGAGCTGGGATGCAGTGTAATTCTGTAAAATAATCTTCTATTTTGTTTCAGAGTTAATTCGTTTGTTGAAATATTATTCCATTTTTTCAGAAACTGAAAAATGAAGAATGTGAGTAACACTACAAAGGACTTAATGATATTTATGTGAAAACGCAACTTGGAGAACCAACTGTTACTACAAAACTTACTTGAATTTTTACTTTTGGAAATTGGTTTTTCGTCCGCATTGTCATTATGGAGGATAATACGGAGGTTAACAACAATAGGGAAGTTGACGATAATGGGGAGGTTAATGGAAACCTGCAAAATAGCATAGATGTTACTGATAATAATGCAGTTAATCGGGGCAGTGAAATCGGGGAGGATAGTGACCACAGTAGTGTATGTTCCCCTTTCATGGATTTGAATAAAATGTATCTGCCTTAGATAGGTTAGTTCAGTTAATGGAAGAACAAAAAAGATCAACTAATGAACAGAAAATTTTTCTTGATTCAATCGATAAAATAATTAAGGAACCATGGAACCCAAATTCACAAGGCAAAGGAGTGTTTAGACAGATGCTGGTAAAAGTAGATGAGGATACCAAAAATGTGTCAACTATAGAAGGGAAAATTGTTTCGCTAAAACAGGAATACAAAAATTACGAAGAGAGGCTAGATTCTGTGGAAAATTTCAAAAAAGTTGGTGCTGCAGAAGAGTTTGCAGAATTAAAAGAAGATGTAGGCAATTGTTTTGGCAAAATTTCGAATTTCAAATCCAAATTTCAAGAAATTACTGTCTGTAGTTACAGTCCATTGTGGAACAATGTCAACATAAAAACATTTTTCAGGGGATGGCAATATACATCCAGCTGATTTCGTGTACCAGATTAAAGATAACTTCAAAAACAAAATGAGCAATAATTTGAAAATTAAATTTTTTTAAAAGTGTTTAGATGTGGAGGCCTTGTCATGGGTGAACCAATCAATCAAACCCAAAATGTTGTTTAATGAGTTAGCATGAGCTTTCATGTACAATTTCTGGTCAGAAACTTAACAAGCCAGAATTAAGTCAGAATTTTTAAATGGGCCAAATTAAACCAGGTAGTGGACACATTAAAATCTTTTGTGAACAATTATGAACCTTGGTGCATCCTGATAAACCACTGGATGAGATGATCCAGATAGATGCATTACGGCATAGATTGCTGAATAGGGTACAGTGGAGTCTTGTCTAGAGACAAGATAAATTGGACTTAGAGAAATGACAGACCTGATGATAGCAGGGATAACAATAACAGAGCTTTCAATGGTCATTTTAATAGCAGATTCAGAAAAGACAACAGAAGAAATTGGGAGAGGAATGATAGGCAGTGACCAGAGAACAGGAATTTCGAACCAAGAAATAAGCAATGGGGGCAAAATCAGGGAAACAATAGTAATAATTTTGAAAACAGAGGAAGTGGTCCAGTAAACTAAGAGCTGCCTCTTTCAGAGCCTGGCAAAATGGGACAAATAGACATGGAGATTACAATCAGGCACATTGTAGTAATTTCAGAAGGGGAACAGGCAGAACAAATAGGACATACCAAAATTTTGTACCCAGAATACAACCTGAAGTGAATAGAATGATATTTGATATTGAATCTTAGGAAATTTTTTTATCTGAAAACAAAGATGAACAAAAAACTAGAAATTTCTTTAACAGTAGTAATGCAGTAGTAGTTGTTGTAGTAATGAGAACAGATCTGATGAGTATGGTTTACTGAGAATGTTGAGTGCCTGTGAAATGAGTGAAAAAGCTGATACTGGTGCTGTATGTGTGGAAGCTGATGTTCATGTGCTTGGCAATGGAAATGAAAATGACAGTGTAATTCCAGATGAAATTGCAGTAGTTAATAGACAGGAAAATGAGGATGTGGTAGAACAGAGTAGTAACAGTGTTGAGGTTGTTGCAGAAGTGTGTGAAGAGAGAAATGAGTTTGGTGTTGAAAATAATATTAAGTGTGATAATAAGTTTCTGATGAGAATGTCTCAGATGATGATGATAATGATGTTGATGATGATATGTTACTTACAGAATTAGGTGGGATGGTATATGTAGAAGTTAAAGTTGGTGGTTTGATGCTGAATGATTTTGGAAATTCTGGTGTGTGTTCGAGTAATGAGTTAAAAACCAGTACAGCAGTGCCTGACAGATTAATGTTACCAGTTGATGATAGTGATGTTGTGTCTGAATGTGTTTGTGAAAATAGAAAAGAAGATCTAACTAGTAATAGAATACAAAGTGTAGTCAATGACAATAGTAGCAAATGTCAGTACGGTGATCAAAAGTGTAAGATCTTAAGTGAAATTTGTCAAAGAGTGTACTCAGGTTATAAAATTGCAATGAAAAATACAGAACAGTTTCCTGGTGGTAATATGATTAGTAAATGTGTAGAATCTGTAATAAAAGGTAGTGATTGTGATAAAGGGGTGAGTTTTCAGGATATATCAGAGGATTTGTTATATGAAAATGAAGTCAATGAAATGGGTAAAGAACTTGGAAATCCATATATTGTAGTACAGATTAATGATTGGGTAGGAAACTGTCTTCTGGATACAGGCAGCCCAATTACAGGAATATTGAGAAAGCCAAGAGACAGGATCAAATATAATAAAAATTTCACAGAATTTCCAGTAACAGGGGTAAATATAAATGGGGCAATGGGAAAAAAGCAGTAAGATTACCAGACAAGTCTTACTTGAATTTAAGATTAATGATATACAATTTATACAAGGATGCTTAGTAATTGATGATTTGAATGAAAACTTTATACTAGGTGTGAACTGGATTGTTAAAGCTAAAGTAAATTTTATGTGGGGTGACATGAAAATAACATTTGTTGAACCAAAAGTGGGATTCATGGGGAAACAAGTATTGTAATGGAAGATCATGGTCTAAGTAGTCTGATGAGAAGGATGCAAGAGACTAACAGTGATGATTATTGTGAGGAAGGGGAAGAATTTGATATTGATGAGTGTAGCATTAATTATTACAGTAAACTAGATGTTAAAAAGGTATCTGAAACTGAAAGCAGAGAACAGGAGAGAGTTTGAAAATTTTTTGTGGGATTATAATGACATATTGATAAAAATCCTGGGAGAGTAAAAAGGTATCAATGTAGACTAAAATTGAAAGCTCATGACCCATTTTTCATAAAACTGTATGCTATCCCTATCTGTAAGAGAAAGGAGGTAGAAAGAGAACTTAAGAAAATGGAAAGGTGGAAAATAACAGGAAGAAGTTGTAGTTCTTACAGAAACCCATTAGTGGTTGTTTCGAAATGAGATGGGGGTATTCGTTTAGTGCTTGACTTTAGACAACCTAATAAATATTTGGAGAGAGAAACTGACCACCCTGAAAGTATAGATGACCTACTAAATAAGTTTGAATATGTGAAATATATGACTAGCCTTGACTTGACTTCTGGATTTCATCAGATCGAATTAGAAAGAGGTTCTAGAAAATACACTGCATTTTTGTTTAATGGGAAATGTTTTCAATATTGTGTTGTATGATTTGGTTTCATTATATCTGTGGCAGAATTTATTAAGGGATTGGACTTTATTTTGGGTAAAGAACTCTTAGAAAAGTCAATTATTTACATGGATGGCATTCTGGTATCAAGTAAGACCTGGGAGGAACATATTCAAATTTTAAAGGAAATTGGAGAGAAAATGAGACAGGGGGCTATGACTTTGAAATCAAAATGAAAGAATTAAAATTTCTTGGCCATTGCATAAATGAAAAGGGGGTTTTGCCTGGTGGAGAAAAGATAGAGGCCATCACAAAATTCATGAAACCTAGAAAAAAAAAAAAAAACATTTTAAGCCTTATTTTGGATTAGTAAGAGAGAATTGGCAGAAAGTGAAATCCTCCATAGACCTGATTTACCTTATTCATTTTGTTTGAAGATGTACAGTTGTGATTATGGGCTGGGGGTACATTTATTCCAAGAGAAAGAAATTAACAGGAAAATTGAACATCATTCTATAATTCTATAGCATTTGCAAGCAGAACCTTACAAAAACATGAGAGAAATTACATGAGAACTGAAAAGGAACTTTTGGAAATTGTATGGGGATTCAAAAAATTTGAAAATTATTTGTTTGGGCATGAAGGCAAAGTTTATTCAGATCATAAAGCCTTAACTTACATACAAGAGTGCTAATTGTATTGATGAGGGTGTTCAGGTTCGTTGCACTTATAATCACACCCATTAGTTCATTTATTAACATTAACACATACAAGGAACCCAAAGAAATGACTGAACATGGTGGAACAGCCAAAGATAAGGCTTAGAGTCCAAAGATGAATGCATATAAATGTTGGTGTCAATTTCATCGGCGCCACAGTATCGTGGGACAATTACCAGGTGGTCAATGTTCTTACAACAGTTCAAATACACAATTCATTTTATAAAGGGTAAGGAAAATGTCACTGCTGATGCCCTGTCAAGAAGGCCAGTGGGGAATGGAAATGGTAATGAAAACAGTAGTCATGAGAGAAAATTTAAAATTATTTATTTTAAAGATGCCAAAGAGGAAAGTGAAATTAGAAAAAACTGTAATCAATTGAGAAGATATCAAAATGGTGATGATCATTGGAATCTTGTTAAAAGTTATATAGGGAAGATAGGTCTTGAGAAAGTACAAGTGTACTACCAGGTCTTCAGAGGTATTCTATTTGATAGATACAGCACAGATAGTGATGCTTGGAAAGTTTGTTGGCCGCATTCTCACATAAATACTTTGATAAAGTACACACATGAAAGCTTCATACACTGTGGCACATTGTAATGTATTCAAAAGATACAAGAGTGTATATATTTTCACAATATGTCTAGGAGAGTTAGGACCTTACTTGCCTGCTGTGATAGATGTCGAAGAACAAAAGTTAGTAACGAAAGCAACAAGCGACTCTTACAAAATGTGGTACCACATAAAGAGTTGGATTTGGTAGGGATAGATTTGTATGGTCAACTTCTAGGAGTGAAAGGGGGATTTCAGTATATTTTCATCAAAGTAGATTTGTTTTCGAATAATGTGAGATTTTATCCTTTAAAGAAAGCAACTAGTATGAAAATAGCTTCTACATTTGTGAAGGACTACTTCATTAAAGTGAGTACACCACAGGCAACTTTGTCTGTCAATGGGAGCCAATTTATTTCTAAATTTTGGAAGGAATTTGTGGAAGGATATAACATCAGACATATCTTAATATTATCCTATTCACCTAAATGCAACCCAACTGAATGGTACATGAGGGAAATTGGTAGATTATGTAGAACTTACTGTAAGAAAGATCACACAAATTATTTATGTTATATTAATGAATTTGAAGACATTATGAATAGCCTACGATATGCCACCACAGGATACTCTCCTTATGAGATCATGTTTGACCAAAAATCACCTTACCTAATCAGAGAACTTATACAGTTTCCAGCTTGTAAAAATATAACAGCAGCTGAAAGAGAGGAGATAGTTAGAAAACTATGAAAGATTATTATGAAAAAATAAAGAAATAGCATGACAAACAAATAAAAAACACAGAATTCAAAGTTTGGGATCCAGTTTTGACAAAAAGTTACACCAAATCTAAAGCACTAAATGGAGAAAAAAAGAAATTATTTGATATTTATATAGGACCATTTGAAATTGTTGAAAACCTACAACCAAATGCTCATACACTTGCATATCCTAAGTCTAAAAGATTATTTGGATTCAGGAATGTTACACAGCTGAAATTATACAAACAGCCTCCATCACTCATATAACATAACAAGCATTGTCTTTCCTCAGGAGGTTACAAGCTCTTTTTACAATTTGGGGGTGGCGAACACAAGACTCTGAGCTGGTGGGACTCTTACCTTTTCAAATCACAGCCTGCCTTACTTTTCTGTACAAACTGATACTCTTTCTCTTTCTGATTTGGACAAATAATTAGAGACTGGATGTCAAAAGGAACTGGTGCACATATCTCATACTAATCCAGCTGCCTTTTTCTGGTTATCTGGATATGAGTACATACTTTGGGCAGGTTTAATAATGTGTGGTTTAATAATACAACAAGAGTATGAATTTTGAGGAGAGTTGGTGTAATATTTACTTATGATGTCTGTACAGGTATAATGCGGTTCTGTTACTTTACATTTTGGATATGATACTCTCGCTGTGATGATAATGTTGTACTCTCATTGTGCCGATGATTTTGTGAAAAGTTGAGAAAGTTTTTAGAGTTGGTGTGAAATTTACTTAAGATATCTGTGCTCTTATAGTGACATTCAATCAGTTTAAATCTGGGATGTGATTACAATTAGGTTAAATTGTTTGTAGTCTTATATATATGTTCTTATTTGGTTTGTCCTGTTACTATACCTATTTTGCAAAAGTCACTGGATAGACGTTGATTTATTTTCAAGTATGAAAATACTCTAAGTCATGATCTTGTCCTTAACATGTATTAGATATAGTGTATAATAGGCAAAGACACGTTTATCAGAAAGAAATTTATTATGTTTGTATTACTTAAATGGTTCCATCTGTGGAGCATAAAGAAAATGGAATTTTATGTTGGAGATAGTGATTGAGACAATAGTGTTTCTGATTACCAGGATTTGAGATTCACACAGTTTTATTTTCATATTATTTCTACCACTTTAACGACCATTATGATCACCCATTGGTAGTCTTATTTAATTATTCTGTTGCCATCTTGGTACTATAAAATAGGGATAATGTTTGCTACATGTCTGGTATCTGTATAAGTCATGCTATCTCCTTAGTATAGATACAAGGTGTTCTTTATCACAGTGTCTACAGCTCAGCTATAAACTTCATGTAATACAAAAGATTGAGTTAGGTACTGTTCAATACGACTGTATGTTACAGCAAGTCAATGCTTTTCAATATATACAAATGTTATCTTACAATCTGATTCTTAATATAAACTGGTTAAATTTCTCCAATATCTTATTGAAAATACTCTGCTGACAAATACTGATTAATATGTAATGAGTAGCAAAGGAAAAATTAAAGATTGAGGATTTGTATTCATGGTATAGTTATGTTCTTGTGGACATCTATTGCCAATTGAAGTCTAGTTGATTCATTAATACGTAACTGATGAGGAAATATATATTTACCATAACTTTAGAATGGCTGAACTAACCATTTCACTCCTAATGTTAACCCATTCATATGTAACCAGTGGTACTTTACCCTTTGCCTCAACCTATGTTGGAATTTACCTTACCTGTGCCCAGTTTACCGATCTCTCAGATCTGATGATCTTGCATTATGAGAAATGTGGTGATGATGAATGAGAAATCTGTCAACTAGTTATTGAGCAGTATGTATTCTGGAAGGAACCTGCTGATTCTCAATTTTCCATATTCAATTTACCAATGTAAATTGACTACATCTATGCTATGAGAACATGACGTCTTTGACAGTTGTTGTGAGCAAATACTTCAATCCATCTTTGTGGTTTCCTGATCTGAAATGTTCATGTCAATTCAGTTGCTCTAAAGTATGAGTTCGACTTGTGAACAAATAAGGACATTTGGTCCTACTAATGGTACAATCATTATGTCTATGTGTTTTTCAACAGTTTAAAACTGACAAAATTTTTTCATGAAAATAGATGTCTGAAAGGCTATCAATTACTGTTTCTTGTAAATTGCTTGACAACTATCTTTAAATGATACAATGCACACTATAATCATCTGTTTAATGTAGTCTATCTAGACTTAATACAATGATATACTGTTACATGCAATATAATCCTTTTTTAATCACCTATTGTCAATGTATTCTCAAACTTATGAGTGTTTATTCATATGCACTGCTGTTTGAAATATCTTCCACCTCTACTTAACACGATGATAAACTGTCATGTGCAACATGGTTCTCAGTAACCACTTATTATCAATTCTCTGTTACTTTCAAAAGAAATATATTTACTTTAATTAGATCTACAACTTACAGGCACAAAATTAGAACTAGTGGTGTATTGACATATATTATACCATGATGTGCTGTCACATGCAACCTAACTCCCTGTAATCATAAACACATGAAATATGTCCTTGAACTTAATGTAAGGCATATGAAGGGCTTATTTCAATAATGGTACAAGTCCACTTTTGTTCATTCTGAGATACAGAGTCCTGAAGTTAAAAGAGTGCTGAAAAACCTGCAGTTGAGATACCAGAAATATTCAAGTATATATACTCGAATCTGCATTGAGATACCAGAAATATTCAAGTGTATATACTTGAACTGTTCTTGTCTCTCAACTGCAGGTGTTTCAGTGCTCTTTTAACTTTGGGACTCTGTATCTCAGAATGAACAAAAATGGACTTGTACCGCTATTGAAATAAGCCCTTCATATACGCCTTGTGCATTGGAAAGAGAACTTATATATCACTTGGCTGAGGTTCCAATAACTTTAATTTTATATCTCAGAACTGTCTTAAGTACTTTACATAATGTGAACATTGTAACACTTGCATGATCTGCCCAATGAGGCAGTTGACTTTGTTTATTTATTGATATGAGATATGCTGTAATTCGATGCATTTGGCTACCTTATTTCTATATTTTCATGTTGATGTAGTGATTTATGTTTTAGCAGCAACAGATATCAGAGGTAAACACTAATCCTGTACCTCACTTTAGTATTTTCATGTTTATGTCTCAGATATATCACAGGTTTCAATATTTCATGTTTATGTAATAGATTATGTTTGGTCAAACCCAGATACTAGAGGGACTGCTTATAAGTCCGCTGGTAAGATCTAGTACTTTTTACTTGGATTAACCAATACAATATTATATATGTTATTTACTCTGTCCTGCAAATGCTAATTGTTCATCCTTCATTGATCAGTCAATAGGGAGTTTTGGGGTTAATTTTTGGGGGCTGAGAATATGAAGCTGTGGTAAGTCCATTCTGCAGGGAATGCCAAACACTCTACTCCCTCCGGTGCCACAGTGAAGTATTGGAACAGTGCGGGTCCTTGGTAGGGGGGTTTCCTGTGTTTGGGGTCTATCATCTTTTCTTCTTCAACACCAACACTCCGAAACTTCTATTTCATTTCTTACGTCTCATTAGAGTACCAAGCTATCCTTCCCTCTGTCCACATGCATATGTCTCTATAGCTGAGACCTTTCTAATTTACCGTGTCAGCTTTATTAAGTGACTAAAGCCTATTTTATAGGAGGATCCAGGGAACAAGCTAGCATTTCTGCTTTATTAGATCTAACCATATTCTGTTATACTATATTATTTATTTATGTCTGATTATGTTGTATGTTGTCACCAAAATGGTAAGCATTTACTTATGTATTTACTTTGCTATATACTGCCACTCATGCAAGTATGCTCTGTCACATTTTAACTATCCCGAGGAATGCCTCACTTACTATGCTCAGAATTACCGTACATAATGTTTGTAATTATCATGGAAAATAGCTCACTTACACTACTCTCCATCATGTAAGTATATACCATGACTGTTGTGGGGTATGATAGCACTATATGTTAACACATACTGCGAAGGAAGAGGCAGTGATTGTAATTGGGTAAATATTCATAAAAAATAGTCATTATATGTTTTGTAAAGATGGAAATGAAGCATCAGAAGTGTCTTGGGAAGTAAAAAATGGAAAGACTGGACATTGGTCAGACACTCCATTCTATGCATGTAGGGTGAATTATTCTAACGGTTAGAAACTATAGTCCAAGAATTTAATTGTACTATACGATAATAATATATATTTTTTATTCAATACTATATTTAAATTTCAATATAAATTGCATCAAATAGTGCCATAGCAATTGAAGATTTTTTACTAGTATGACTTTAGTTATATGTTATCAAAGAACAAGTTAAAATTTAAATATGAGATTTAAGACAGGAAATGTTTAAGTATGAACAACTGGAATTTTGCTGAATTGAACTATTTGGGTGTTTGCAATGAAGAACTTCTGATGAGCAGAGATATACAGTGTACTTCAGTTCAGTTCTCTTCATTGCACATAGAGGAGACTGAACATTTTGTTATACAGGGTGATTCAAAAAGAATACCACAACTTTAGGAATTTAAAACTCTGCAACGACAAAAGGCAGAGCTAAGCACTATCTGTCGGCGAATTAAGGGAGCTATAAAGTTTCATTTAGTTGTACATTTGTTTGCTTGAGGCGCTGTTGACTAGGCGTCAGCGTCAGTTGATGCTAAGATGGCGACCGCTCAACAGAAAGCTTTTTGTGTTATTGAGTACGGCAGAAGGGAATCGACGACAGTTGTTCAGCGTGCATTTCGAACGAAGTATGGTGTTAAACCTCCTGATAGGTGGTGTATTAAACGTTGGTATAAACAGTTTACAGAGAATGGGTGTTTGTGCAAAGGGAAAAGTTCTGGACGGCCGAGAACGAGTGATGAAAATGTAGCACGCATCCAGCAAGCATTTGTTCGCAGCCCAGGAAAATCGACTCGCAGAGCTAGCAGAGAGCTGCAAATTCCACAATCAACTATATGGAGAGTCCTACGAAAAAGGTTAGTTATGAAACCTTATCGTCTGAAATTGGTTCAAGCACTGACGGATCGGCCGCCAGGCAGCCCGTGACAGAGCACTTCATCACTGGCCTCCAACAAGCCCTGATCTTACCTCCTGCGATTTTTTCTTATAGGGGTATGTTAAGGATATGGTGTTTCGACCACCTCTCCCAGCCACCATTGATGATTTGAAACGAGAAATAACAGCAGCTATCCAAACTGTTATGCCTGATATGCTACAGAGAGTGTGGAACGAGTTGGAGTATCAGGTTGATATTGCTCGTGTGTGTGGAGGGGGCCATATTGAACATCTCTGAACTTGTTTTTGAGTGAAAAAAAACCTTTTTAAATACTCTATGTAATGATGTATAACAGAAGGTTATATTATGTTTCTTTCATTAAATACACATTTTTAAAGTTGTGGTATTCTTTTTGAATCACCCTGTATTATGGTCTAATACTAGGTGTACTTGCCAAAGATAAGTGATGGCAAAATACAAACTAATATGGAATTTGAGTATTGTAGTATCTGATACTAATGCTTGTTCCACAATGCATCACAAATATTGAGAAAGAGTTACACACACCAGTGTCTCCATTGCACTCAGGAGAACCTGGAGGCTCTAATGAAAGACATAAATATACAGAAACAAGGCCAGTTCAGCTAACTCCCAATAGATAATTTTCTGATTGAAATGAATTTACCTCATATTCACGTTGTAAAGCAAGCTGCAGACAAATTCTGCAAAGTAACTTGTTCTTTCTTTGTACTATTAATTAATATTTTGTTTAATCTAGTTGAATTTGATACAAAATAATTTATGATGGTTTTACATATTTGGTTGCTCATATCTTTCACAAATTGTTTGTTCATCCAATTAATTGCAAATGAGTACTGTTATGTAGACCTGTCAGAAAAGGTTTTGTTCAACTTTCAGTTGCACAAATCTTTTGGGGATTGTTGAAACATAACAGTTTAATTGAAACCCATTTAAACACATACATTTCAACCATAAACAGTAATTTCTGACATAGAGGTGTATGGAAATATGTACTTGTGGAAAAGTTACAAAGAAAATAATTATGGAATCTTAATTAGTCTAATTTGTAGAAGCTCTGTAAATGATAGGAATAATTCCCAATGAAGGGAGTCTCTAGTAATTAATAAAAAATGTAAAAGTATTATTGTAAATACATATATATTCATGAAGTTATTCTCGAATAAAATAACAGACATGTACTAATATTGTACTACACTAGCTGTTCTGGTGCAAACATACGTTTAATTACGTATTTTCAATTTTTCTATGTCAATTTTAATTGTTAATTAATCAAAAAATTATTCTTAACATTGCCAAGGATTGTTTGGCATTGTTAAGAAAGTATAAATACTTACAGCCTTGATGGCAAAGGGAGTCAGTACTTTGAGTGTATTTGGACAGAAAGCATGTAGCTTGTTGACCATGATTTATTTCATTATTGTAAGTATGTTTCAACTTATTTCAGATTTATCAAGATGCTTTTGTTTATTTTGAGGCTGTATTAAATTTTCAGTGGAAACATTATACTGGATTAATTTTTTTAAAAATAACTTTAAAGTTATTTTTTTTACAGTAGCTGTTCTCCAGGCTTTCTGCTGTGACAGATTGCCAGCTATGATGAGTATATTAACGCGTAGTAGTTTTACATTCAGCACGACATTTCTGGGCATACTGTGCCTTTTCTGTAGCCATGTTTAGCACTAAAACAATATCCAGTAGTATATAATAGGGGAAATATTCCACGTGGGAAAAAAATGTCTGTTTGTGTCTGTGTATGTGCGGTTGGATATGTGTGTGTGTGCGAGTGTATACCTGTCCTTTTTTCCCCCAAGGTAAGTCTTTCCACTCCCGGGATTGGAATGACTCCTTACCCTCTCCCTTAAAACTCACATCCTTTCATCTTTCCCTCTCCTTCCCTCTTTCCTGACGAAGCAACCGTTGGTTGCGAAAGCTAGAATTTTGTGTGTATGTTTGTGTTTGTTTGTGTGTATATCGACCTGCCAGCACTTTCGTTTGGTAAGTCACATCATCTTTGTTTTTATATATATATATATATATATATATATATATATATCACTTACCAAATGAAAGTGCTGGCAGGTCGACAGACACACAAACAAACACAAACATACACACAAAATTCAAACTTTCGCAACAAACTGTTGCCTCATCAGGAAAGAGGGAAGGAGAGGGAAAGACGAAAGGATGTGGGTTTTGGGAGAGGGTAAGGAGTCATTCCAATCCCGGGAGCAGAAAGACTTACCTTAGGGGGAAAAAAGGACGGGTATACACTCGCACACACACACATATCCATCCACACATATACAGACACAAGCAGACATCTTTAAAAATGTTTCCCTCTATTATAACCATATATATATATATATATATATATATATATATATATATATATATATATATATATATATATATATATATAAAATAAAGAAAATGTGACTTACCAAATGAAAATGCTGGCAGGTCGACAGACACACAAACAAACACAAACACACACACAAAATTCAAGCTTTCGCAACAAACTGTTGCCTTATCAGGAAAGAGGGAAGGAGAGGGAAAGACGAAAGGATGTGGGTTTTAAGGGAGAGGGTAAGGAGTCATTCAAATCCCGGGAGCGGAAAGACTTACCTTAGGGGGAAAAAAGGACGGGTATACACTCGCACACACACACATATCCATCCACACATATACAGACACTTGCAGAGACAAGCAGTCCCTCTCGAAATACACTGAGGGTCTCACCGAATCCTTCACAGACTGTAATTATCCTCCCAAACTTGATCAAAAACAAATCTCCTGTGCCTTATCTCTCCAGCCTCTCACCACCTCCCAAAGTCCCATCGTCTGGCCACACAGCAGCATTCCCCTTGCAACTTAGTACCGCCCAGGCCTGGAGCAACTGAATTACATTCTCTGCCAGGGTTTTGACTACCTATTATTGTGCCCTGAAGTGAAAAATGTCCTGCCCACCACCACACAGTGGTATTCTGCCATCTACTGAACCTACACAATGTACTCATCTATCCCTACACAGCACCTGCTCCCAAGCCCTTACCTGAAGGCTCATACCGCTGTAGTAGACCTAGATGCTAATCCTGTCCCATACATCCTCCCACCACTGCCTACTCCAGTTCGGTGACAAACATCATCTAGCCTACCAAAGGCAGGGCTATCTGTGAAATCAGTCATGTGATCTACAAGCTAAGCTGCAATAACTATGCTGCAATCTGTGTGGACATGACAACCAACAAGCTGTCTGTGAGCATGAATGGTCACCGACAAACTGTGGCCAAGAAACAAACAAGTGGGCCACCCTGTTGCTGAGCGCGCTGCCAAACATGATATCCTTCAATTCAATGACTGCTTCACAGCCTGTGCCATATGGATCCTTTGCACCAACACCAGATTTTCCGAATTGTGCAGATGGGCACTTTCCCTGCAAAACATCCTACATTCTCACAGCCCTCCTGACCTCAACCTCCGTTAGTTACTTTCCTTATCCATCCAGCCCCCTCCCTGTTCCCAGTCCAGCAATACACAGACCTCATTCCACCATTGCACCCTGTCTTTTTAATTCTCTCCTTTTCTGCTACCACCCTGCCCTCCTCACCTTTCCCCTGCTCACCATCTAACCTGCAGCACTTCACTCTTTGTCATCCCTACTCCATTATCTCTCCACCTCCCTATCCCAGTCTCCTTATTATCCCCACCCAGTTTCCACTCCCATCATGCACTGGTGCTGCAGCTTGCAGTGTGGTTTCAGTTACCTGAGACTGCAGTGATGTGTGTGAGTTTCGTTTGCTTGAATGTGTGTTGTGTGTGTGTTGTGTGTGTGAGTTTGTGTGTGTGTGTGTGTGTGTGTGTGTGTGTGTGTGCGCTCGCGCGCGTGCGTGTGTGTGTGTGTGTGTGTGTGTGTGTGTGTGTGTGTGTGTGTGTGTGTGTGTGTGACTTACTTCCAAAAGCTTTATTTGTGACACTCTTTTAGTTTTGCCTATCTGTGACTCAGCATCCCGCTATATGGTGAGTAGCAACTTCCCTTTTCATAATATTGTTAAAAGCATCAAAAAGGAACTCCATTGATTTCAGGGTTATGTGCTTAAGATTTGTGCAACATGGGCATCCATGAGGCAGGGAGGGAAAGGGGCACTTTCTCCATCCTGGAATCAGGGTTACAGATTTTTTATTCATTACATAATTCTCACAAATTTGCAGCAGTCACTGTTTGAGGCTCCAGTAAGCTGCAGATTTAAAATTGCTGAACAAGTCTTTCTTTTTCTTTTTCTTTTTCTTTTTTTTTTTTTTTTTAGTTGCCATTCAGTTCACCAGAAATTAGAACAATTCACTGGTGTGGCTGCAGTTTTGGCACTTACCTGCAGTTAAGATAGATATGGTCCTTTAAACAGCCATGCTGGAATAATGTCTCAGTCTTTCTCTGTTGGTTGTTCATCAGTTCATTCAGCATTAATGGAACTGCAGAAAGGAGTTGTGGAATTGCTGTAACATCTTGGCACATGGATTCCATCACTAATTCCCAAAACATAAATGTGCCATTCACTCATTCACAATTCCCAGAAATACATTCCCTTCTGTTCACAATTCCCATAAATGCAGTCCCTCTATTTGATACACAACAGAATCACAACTGTAGTTTACCATATGTTTATCAAGAAAGAAAATATTATGGTTGCTGATTCTGCATTCAGTTTTATGCGACGGAGCCATTGTAGTACACTTGGAAGAATACAGTTTACCAAACACCTCAACAAAATTTGTCTTTCAACTAGCATTTTGTTGATGTACAGTTATGCCAGTCATAAGTCAACAATAAAACACAGAAAGCATGAAAGCATTAATGCGAACAGAGGTGAAGTTTTACAAGCGAACAAAGTGTCCTAGTTGATATCAAATCTGACTATTCTTTTTCTAAAGTTTACTCCCCATTGCTCTACTTTGAGGAGTAGTAATGCAGTATGTTTGTTGATATTCAGCAGTATTTTCACAATCATTTGACATTTTTTCCCATCCCTGATTTCAATTTTTCATTTTCAACTTAACACTATATAACCTGTTGGGTACCCTGGAATTCCATCATATGAGTATGTAATTTCAGATAGTAGAGTGAAAAAGGTGGAATCCATGTTCATATTAATTTTATAAAAATATGTACTTTGCGTGGAACATTGAAATATGCTTGCCATTTAGATACCATTGATACTTGAAAATACTAAGTGGATAACTATCAAATTTTTCTTGTCAAATTTAGTTCCTGGGGCATGGCACATTTCAAAGTAAGTGAATCAGTTATATAAAAACTTGCAAGTTTTGAATCTTGTCCCCCTCTTAGAAAAATTCCTGTGGATGCCCATGTACCACAATGCAATCATTCGACTTATTACTCAAATAATGCTCCAACAATCACAGTTCTAGCACATCAATAAAAATATGACTGAATTTTTAAGTCAAGTTCTTGCCACTATTACAAATCAGAATGATGAAAATGATAATCCAGTCCAGTAATTACATACAAAAACCTTTGGTTAACAAACAGTTATTTGGTCATTTATGAGAAATACCAACCGTTTATGGCATCGAGACAGTAAAGTCATCCAAGGGCCCAAGCATTTAGCCTCCTAGATTTTACAGTCATCATGTTGTCTTTTCTCACCCATCATCCATGTTGTGACTCGCCGATTATTCAAAGTGCCGCCGCGCAAGCACGCACGTCCTCTACCTGCGGCGCTGTCTGCCAGCCATGCAGCAGCTGCGCCACCTAAGCGGCCAGCCGAGCAGCGGCCGCTAGACTGAGACTCAGTGTTTAATCGAATGCCGACTTGTACACAGGTCAACTTACTCAGTGACTTATATGTGTTGTTGTGTTGTCCGAAATATGTATTAAATTTGACGATTTAACAATTGGCGACGAGGTAGTGGATTTTTCCTTTTCACCGTTGACTCACAGGGTTCCATGGCTACTGTCGAGCAGCTCTTGCAAAATCTCCTTGAACAGCAAACGTTTCTAACAGCGGCGATTAGCGAATTCGTCGCGGCGTCAAATGCGGGACGTTTCTCGTCATTGGCTGTACCTCCTTTTCCACCTTATGACGAGACGGCGGAAGACGGGTCTGATTATGAAAAACGTCTTCGACAGCACTTCTTGGCATTTCATGTCACGGACGAACAACCATGTAAGTCTCTGTTCCTTTCCTGGATTTCACCTCAAATGTATTGGTTGTTGTCGCAATTGGCTCCTTTGAAGGATCCTGCGTCTTTGTCCTTTGCTGAAATGTGCTCCCTTCTGTCTGTCTATTTTCAAAAGCAAACGCATGTGGTAGCCTCTCGTGTTGCCTTTTATCGTTGTGAAAAACAACCAAATCAGTCCTATCGCGCTTGGGCTGCTGAACTTCACGGCCTCAGTCGAAAGTGTCAATTTGTTACTGACGTTCACAAAGAATCCTATGCCGATTCCATGGTACGGGATGCTATTATCCGGTCGGCGCCCAACAAAGAAGTTCGGCAACGTGCCCTTCAGTTGGCGAATCCGACTCTAGATGAAGTTCTCTCCATTGCGCAGTCTTTTGAAATTTCTCGCGCTGCTGGGGCGCAAATAGAAGCGTGGGGTGACGTCGGGGAAATACAACCTCTGTGCGCTGTTGACGACACGTGCGGCGTGTCCCCGCCGGCCGACGTGGCCGCAGTACGCTCCCACGCGCCGCCTCGACCTAGCCGTAAACAACCCACTAAGAAACTGCAGCAAAATCCCCGGCAACTTCCTTCATGTCCGCGGTGTTTTACGAAACATTCACGCGAGGATTGTCCCCAACGTTGGGCTGTGTGTCACAATTGCAAAAAGAAAGGTCATGTGTCTTCCGTTTGTAAATCCGACCGCATACATGATGTTCATGAACATGACGCTGATTCTGATTCTGTGTTGTCTGTCAATTGCACTTCTTCCCTTTCAGGGAAGTTATTCCTCACTGTCCAGATCCTTGGTCGAGATGTTCGCATGCAAGTGGATACCGGTTCTGCTGCCACTATCATTAATTCTCAGACATATCTTCAGCTGGGTTCTCCACTCCTGTCCCCTGTCACTCGGCAATTACGGACGTACAATAAACAGAATATTTCTCTCTTGGGACAGTTTAATGCTGAGGTATCTTACAAATCCGTCGTTCGCACTGTTCCCATATTTGTGGTCGACCAGAGCAACACAGAAAATCTTTTTGGTTTCGATGCCTTTCGCGTTTTTGGGTTCTCCATAGATGACTCTGTCAATATTGTCTCTGACGCTATTCCTTATGCTCAACTGGATTCCTTGTCGACGACATTTTCGTCCCTTTTTTCTCCTGGGTTAGGCCGTGCAAACGACTTTGAAGCTCATATCACGCTCAAACCCACTGCTCGGCCTAAGTTTTTTCGGGCTCGGCCCATTCCTGTGGCCCTTCGTGATCGGGTAAAACGGGAGTTGGATCGTCTCACTGCTTCAGGGGTCTTGCTTCCTGTCACTTCCAGTGAGTGGTCCTCTCCTGTCGTTGTCGTTGCTAAGCCCAATGGTGATATTCGTCTCTGTGGCGATTTCAAAGCCACTGTAAATGCTCAATGCCTCATCGACACTTATCCTATGCCCCATCCTGAAGAACTGTTCACTAAACTCGCTGGAGGACAGTATTTTTTCTAAAATTGACCTGTCGGAAGCCTATCATCAACTTCCTCTCGACGCTGCTTCCCGGCAGTTTCTGGTCCTTAACACGCCTTTCGGCCTCTATCAGTACCAACGCTTGCCATTCGGGGTTGCTAGCGCCCCTGCTCTCTTTCAGTGATTCTTGGAACAATTATTGCTCCCTGTCCCGGGGTGTATCAATTACATGGACGACATTGTTGTCACTGGCTCCACCACTGAAGAACATCTTCAAAATCTCTGCACACTTTTTAATGTCTTACAGACTGTCGGTCTTAAGTGTAATCTTCAGGAGTCACAATTTTTTCAGGCTTCTATCACGTACTTGGGGTTTCAACTCTCTCGGGATGGTATTCGTCTGCTTCAACACACTGTTGCTGCGATCGATGCCCTTCCTCGCTCTACATCTGTTAAGGAACTGCAGGCTTTCTTGGGGAAAATAGCATACTATCACAAGTTTTTACCGTCTGCGGCGTCGGTGGCTCAGCCGTTGCATCGCCTGTTGCATAAAAACGTGCCTTTTCACTGGTCCGCGTCATGTGACGCAGCTTTCCGGAAATTAAAGACTATGCTGAAACAGGCCCCGTGCCTGGCTACTTATCGACCTGGCCAACATCTTGTTCTTGCCACAGACGCCTCTCAATACAGGGTCGGTGCAGTCCTTGCACACCGTTTTTCTGACGGTTTGGAACAACCCATCGCTTATGCCTCCAAAACGCTCACGGATGCCCAACAGAAGTATTCTCAAATTGAGAAAGAAGCTTTGGCCATCATTTATGCTCTTCATAAGTTTGGTGTTTTTCTTTATGGCTCAAAATTTCGTCTTGTTACGGATCACAAACCACTCGTTTCCTTGTTTCATCCATCAACGTCACTTCCCGACAAGGCTGCACACCGCCTCCAGCGTTGGGCTCTTTACTTGTCCCGTTTCAATTATGAGATTCATTTCCGGCCAACGGCTCAACATCCGAATGCTGATGCTTTGTATCGCCTTCCCATGGGTCCTGATCAGGCATTCGATAGGGACGAACTTTTGTGTTTCCACCTGGATGTTGCCGAGCAGCAGGTTGTGGACGGGTTCTCCATCACTGGGGACAGGCTGGTGGCTGCTACGGGTTCTGACCCTACCCTCTCCCGGGTTTTATGCTGTATTCAGAAGGGTTGGCCAGATCACCCGTCCACTAAGACTTCTGATCCATTGCGGAACTACTACACTTTGCGCTACCGCCTCACGGCTAGGGATGGTGTTATCCTCCTCTCCACTGACAATGCTTCGCCGCGGGTTGTGGTACCTGCGTCTTTGCGTGTTTCGGTCTAGCGCCTCCTTCACCAGGGGCACTGGGGTGTGTCTCGCACAAAATCTCTGGCGCGCCATCATGTGTACTGGCCTGGCATCGACTCTGAAATCGCACACATGGTCGCTGCCTGCGGCCCTTGTGCGTCACAGGCCGCTGCCCAGAAGTCATCTTTGTCACCGTGGCCTTCGCCTGAGAAGCCCTGGGAGCGCATTCATGCTGACTTTGCGGGACCCTTTTTAGGTACTTATTGGCTCCTCGTCATTGACGCCTATTCTAACTTTCCTTTCATTGTCCGTTGCACGTCACCTACCACCGCAGCAACCACCAGTGCTCTCGCCCGCATTTTTTCTTTAGAAGGCCTCCCCTCTACTCTTGTTACTGATAATGGTCTGAAATTTGCCTCTTCCGACTTTGCGGATTTTTGTAATCGACACGGCGTTACGCATGTCACAGCCCTTCCATTCCATCCCCAATCCAATGGTGAGGCTGAACGACTGGTCCGCACATTTAAGGCTCAGATGCGGAAACTTCTGACTTCTTCTGCTGCTGATGATGCGCTTCTCCAGTTCCTGGCGTCTTACCGTTTCACCCCCATGGGCGATCACAGCCCGGCTGAGCTCCTACATGGCCGACAGCCCCGCACGCTACTTCATCTTCTGCGGCCTCCCACTTCACGGCCGCGGGTGCCTTCACTTGGCCGGTTCACCGCCGACGACCTCGTCTGGGTACGGGGATATGGCAGGCGGCCAAAATGGAGAACGGGCCGCATCTTACGACACTGTGGCAGACGCCTGTATGAAATCCAGATGGACACGGGTGTCGCAGTGCGTCATTCGGACCAGCTTCGGCCTCAGATGCCAGCAATGCCTGTTCCGAATGCCGCCACACCACCTTTGGCTCTACCTGATGCTCGGGATCTTGGCATCTCTCAATACTCACAACACAGCCCTCTCACCGTCATTGCGATGCCAGCATCAGAACGGACACCACCAGGAGACGTGCCCATGCAGGAACCGGAGGACCATCCTCTGTCAGAGTACATCTACTCGCCTCCTCCTCCAACGGACGCCGACACATCGCCCATGTCTCCTGTCATATCAACTGGACTTGCCGCAATGGGCATATTGGTGCATGGGGCCCCAGCAGATTCGACCCCTATGTCTCCTGTCATCTCGACCCGTTATCATCGGGGACACTTCCGTCCGTACAGGAAGCCTCCCCCTCGAGACTTTACGGCGAGTCAAACAACGCCTATGGACGTTAGCCATCTCCAGGACACCTCCATCAAGAACAGTGCAACAATTTCAAAGGGGGGAAAAGTGTTGTGACTCGCTGATTATTCAAAGTGCCGCTGCGCAAGTACGCACGTCCTCTACGTGCGGCGCTGTCTGCCAGCCATGCAGCAGCTGCGCCACCTAAGCGGCCAGCCGAGCAGCGGCCGCTAGACTGAGAATCAGTGTTTAATCGAATGCCGACTTGTACACAGGTCAACTTACTCAGTGACTTATATGTGTTGTTGTGTTGTCCGAAATATGTATTAAATTTGACAATTTAACAATCCTCACATGGGCTGGGATGAAAATCCACCACACAGATCAGTATGCATCCAAAAAGCATGTTTCCCTGAGCACACTCCTAGAGGCAAGCTCTATCAGTGCCATCTTAGGCCACACAACATGATATGCCCATTTGGCATCAGTGCAGCATTTAAATTGCTGTGGATCTTTGATGTGTTATGATGGCACAAATTAAACTGACCCATAAGCATTCATCGTGAGCCACAATAGAGGTTCGGTCAGATGTGATAGGGTGACTCAATATGCTCAGATAAAGCAGATTTTTTCAGAGTAATGAATGTGATAAAATCTCTCATTCTCCTTCCTTAGTGTGTAGTTCTACATTGTGCACTGTTTGTCCATTCTGTGGTTCTGAATTGAGGAAGGTCAGCCACATGCTGAAAAGACACAAAATCGAATCAGTCTTCAGGCCACCAACAAAAATCTGACAATTAATGAGACCAGTTGAAGATACAGAATGTCTCAGAAGAGCTGTTGTGTATGAGATACCCTGTAAATGGGACTAATCTTATGTCAGACAAGTGATGCACAGTATAGAACAATGTATGATGGAGCATAAGAGGTTTTATCACCTATGCTACCCTGAAAAATCTGCCTTAGCTGGGACGATTCTAGAATACAGGTACTGGTTCAAATGTGATGAAACTTCTGTCATGTATCATACTGATAGCTTTTGGGACAGCATAATAACAGAAGCCACAAAAAAAAAAAAAATCAGAGGTAACACCCTTAATAGACATGGCAGACTGCAGCTCAGTACAGTATGGGACCCAGCAGTCACAAGGTTGAGGCAGGTGCACTGAAAGCAGAGCCTATGTGTACACATAGATGACAATGCCAGAAGGACCCATGATGAGACAACCAACAGCTAGAGTACATAAGGGTGTACCAGCAGCCCATCAACGGTCATTGCACTTGACAATAGCCAAGGAGTTCTTTGTCAAAAGCTCATGGCATCTTAACAACTTGAAGTGGCTGGAAGCCAGAGAACATTTCATTCATTATAGAGACTGTCTGATTATAGAAGTAATTGCTGTCATCATCTGTCAATAGTGAGCATTTATTGCACTTCCATACCTTATGAGAGCCTATGCAGCCACAGTCAAATAAAGTGGAAAAGTATTGTGTTTATTCTTTTCAGGTAGAATAAACAGACAATAGAAAATCACACGAGTGTGACTGGCCAGGTCACCCACCTACCAGCACCATAGAGACAGCCTTTATGACAAAGCAGACACAGATCAGGATGTGTTTCCATTGATTTCAGAATCTTTTAGTGGCCACACTATGATGGATAATGATGATGATGATGATGTTGAGTTTTGGTTGAGGACACTACACAGCAAGTTCATCAGTGCCCTGTCACTGCTGCCCTTTATTGAAAGAGGTGTTAGGACTACCCATTAGCAAAAAGGTGTTCTAGTTTGGAATTTATAGTTACTAAGTTTTGAGTATCTACAAACAACTGATAGATGGCACAGTAGAAATGTGACATTACTGTTGTTTTAAAATTTATGAATTCAGTTATGAAAACAATGCCAACTCAGAAATTGGCTGAGTAGTTTCTTTAGAGGTAGTAGTTGAAGAAGAAGCTAAGTGAAAAACTGAAGTTTTCATGTGAAGCTTTTCATTGGAAGATTTTTTTACAATTTTCATAAGAAACTAGTTGGGTAGTAGTCCCTGGCATCAGTTGTTAGTACCACATTTGGTAAATAGTATTCTCCAATGAACATTTACAATAGCTTTGCAGAATTTGGTGTCATCATACTTCCATCAGCAATGAATTTCATGAATATCCAACTAAATCGGCTGTTGTAAGTAAAAACATTGATGCTGTGTGCAACACAATGGAACGGGATCAACACGTCTCTCATCGTTAGGTAGCGGCATTCTTACCCCACATCAAGGGCTTTAGTACTTTCAGTTATACATAAATATTTAGCTTTAACTACTGAGGATCAACAGTGTCTAATAAGGGCAATTCAGATATGGCAAAAACCCCATATAATGCAGATAGGTTGGATGAACTGAAAAAGGCTGTCATGTTCATTGTGCTATAGAAGAATAAATCAGAAGACTAAAGAATGCTGTGTAGATCAGTAGTGAGTTATGCAATGCTCATGAAGCAGAAAAATGCTCACCAACTAAGGCACATTGCACAGCAATAGATCTGGTTGAAATGAGAATGTTAAGACAAACTTGTGGCGTCTCTAGAGCCAGTCGTATCAGAGATCAGAGAATAAGAGGCAGGTGGTCAAGATAACACAGAAGCTTCAAGACAGAAGACTGTAAAGGTATGAATACATCATGAGAAGGGATGACAACTATGTTGGCAAGAGTTTGGTGGAAATAGTAGTAGAAGGTGACAAAGGAGAGGAAGACCAAGAAGAAGATGGATGGGCTGTGAACAGAGGACTTTAGGGTGAAATAGCTAAGGGAAAGCGAATAGAGAACCAAGGAAAATGGAGAAGACTCGCCTAGAACATCACCTCCATAAGAGCAGAAAAAGCCCAAGGAAAATAAGAAGAAGATTTACGTGTGATGTGATCTGACGGATTGTGTATAATTTGATCACAGCTCAAAAACAGGCTAATTTCAATTGGTAAGAGGAAATGCTCCAGAATTTGACAAAGGAAAAACAAAATCCACATACATGTAGACATGACTCAGATATCTTCACACAAACTGGAAACTGTGGAGCAACCAACTGTTCGACTGTTCCAAGATAATCCAAAACCAATAAAGGTGGTTTATTCTCAAAGCCTTTCCAATAAAATAATAGTTCATTCATTGCTTAGGCTGGACTTGTCATGAATACTGCTTTACACTTTAGAGGACTGGAGAACAGTTAGTGCTGAATAGCATACCACAATTTGTTTGCCTCAAGTCATTGATGAAATCAGGATAAACAACTGTATATGTTGCATCATTATTAATCATAATCACTCCTACTGTCACAGATCATGTCAAACAGTTGATTATTTCAGTATTGAAAAACCATCAAATTAATGCATCATTTCATGTGTTCACCTAACTTAACATCTTAAGACTCCATTTTGCCCCTTTGTGTCAAACAAAAAACTCCATGGTCAGCGAATTTCATCTCCTCCCGAAGGAGCAGAATCCTACCAAAAATACGTTTTTCGAGAACCAACATCAGAGTGGAAACAAATGTTCTCAGAATTGGTTCCAACTGAGATGTAACAGTCCATTGAAACCCATTTAAAGTATATAAGTCCTGTAATTGGTAGGAACATTTAGGATTGATATAATTAAGTGAAATCTGGAACAAATGATCGAGTACATTGGTCAAAGTCATTTCTTAGAAACTGAGATGGATTTGTGTTAAAACAATGACTAAATTAAAGTCTGTTGTATTAAAATGAAAATCCAACTGAGAGAATCAGAACTGATTAGAAAATTAAAATGTAATTAGCGAGAATATTATAAGTGGTTATAACCCAACTTATCTACTCGTAATAATGGGGTTAGGCATAGTTACTCAGGATCTGCCACAGTCATCATCCTGAATACATTAATGGACACTGTAAATTAACTACTGGAGAGTTAAATTAAATTAATCTTGTGTAAAATTTCATCATATTTATTATACTTTCAAAACAAAATCAAAGCATCATTACGAAGGCAAACAACACTTAAAATACAAAAGGAGCAGCTACATGGTCACTGCTCAAAAAACAAAACCAGACTGCTTCCATGCCAATATGGCTACCCCTATATATATATAATGGTAATGAAATCAAACAAGTTTTGCATTATAATTTTTTCTAGATGAGTTACATATTTTTGTATGCATGTGTAATTCCAGATTCATCTGGAGAATGCATGAATTAAGTGAGTCAACTGGGCTGTTATGTTTCAACACCCCCAAAAGGATTTGTGAAACTGAAAGTTGAAAAAAACCTTTTCTGACATATGTAGGAACAAGCCCTTTACTTATGGTATGAAATAAATCCAGTATTTGAATAAATATGTAAATTAATATGAAGGATAATACAAAATTATTACTCAATACTACAATGAATCTTAGAGTTTCTAAACTAGTACAGAATTCCTAAGTGTAAGTGCACTAATCTCTGTACTTTACATAAATCAAACATTATTCAATGTTTTTTTTTTCCAGAAGTAGTTGCTTCTTTTCCTTCCACAGTAAGTGTTAGCATATAACAGAATGATATATAAGAGTGCAGTAATATATTACTCTGAGTGACAATATAAGTAACTAATACATCATATTGGGAGTGTTTTTATAAGTAATAGCAATGTCACCAGCAATTATGTGGTTGGGCATTATACCCAGGTACTTGTTCACCACTTGGGTGTGAATACATAATAAATGAATCACACATGATTGGTACATCATGACAAAACATGGTTAGGAATCATAGATTGGTAAGTGTTCACCACTTAGGTGTGAATACACGACAATTGAATCATAAATGACTGATACATCATGACAAAACATGGTTACGCATTATACACTGGTAAGTGTTCACCACTTAGGTGAGCAGAAAGACTTACCTTAGGGGGAAAAAAGGACAGGTATACACTCGCACACACACACATATCCATCTGCACATACACAGACACAAGCAGACAAAATGTATGTGTATGATTGTGTTTGTTTGTGTGTCTATCGACCTGCCAGCGCTTTCATATGGTAAGTCACATCATCTTTGTTTTTAGATATATTTTTCCTGCGTGGAATGTTTCCCTCTATTATATATATAGTGCCCCACTTCTGACAGGATACTTTCCCGGACTGGATAAGACTCTGGATGTGGCTCTCCAGCAGGGATACAAGTTCCTCAAATCCTGCCCTGAAATGAGATCCATCCTTCATTAAATCCTCCCCACTCCACCAAGAGTGTCTTTCTGCTGTCCATCTAACCTTCGTAACCTCTTAGTTCATCCCTATGAAATCCCCAAACCACCTTTCCTACCCTCTGGCTCCTACCCTTGTAACCGCCCCCGGTGTAAAACCTGTCCCATGCACCCTCCCACCACCACCTACTCCAGTCCTGTAACCCGGAAGGTGTACACGATCAAAGGCAGAGCCATGTGTGAAAGCACCCACGTGATTTACCAATTGACCTGCCTACACTGTGAAGCTTCCTATGTGGGAATGACCAGCAACAAACTGTCCATTTGCATGAATGGACACAGGCAGTGTTTGTTGGTAATGAGGATCACCCTGTGGCTAAACATGCCTTGGTGCACGGCCAGCACATCTTGGCACAGTGTTACACCATCCTGGTTATCTGGATACTTCCCACTAACACCAACCTGTCAGAACTCCAGAGATGGGAACTTGCCCTTCAGTATATCCTCTCTTCTCGTTATCCGCCAGACCTCAACCTCCACTAATTTCAATATGCCGCCGCTCAAACCTCACCTGTCTTTCAACAACATCTTTGCCTCTGTACTTCTGCCTCGACTGACATCTCTGCTGAATCTCTTTGCCTTTACAAATGTCTGCTTGTGTCTGTGTATGTGTGGTTAGATATGGGTGTGTGTGCGAGTGTATACCTGTCCTTTTTTTCCCCAAGGTACGTCTTTCCGCTCCCAGGATTGGAATGACTCTTTATCCTCTCCCTTAAAACCCACATCCTTTCGTCTTTCCCTCTCCTTCCCTCTTTCCTGATGAAGCAACCATTGGTTGTGAAAGCTAGAATTTTGTATGTATATTTGTGTCTGTTTGTGTCTATCGACCTGCCAGCGCTTTCGTTTAGGTAAGTCACATCATCTTATATATATATATATATATATATATATATATATATATATATATATATATATATATATATATATATATAAAAAGAAAGATGATGAGACTTACCAAACAAAAGCGCTGGCAGGTCGATAGACACACAAACAAACACAAATATACACACAAAATTCAAGCTTTCGCAACAAACTGTTGCCTCATCAGGAAAGAGGGAAGGAGAGGGAAAGACGAAAGGATGTGGGTTTTAAGGGAGAGGGTAAGGAGTCATTCCAATCCCGGGAGCGGAAAGACTTACCTTAGGGGGAAAAAAGGACAGGTATACACTCGCACACACACACACATATCCATCCACACCAAAGAATAGGCCTCCAGTATGTTCTGCCAGTTTGTTGCGAAAGCTTGAATTTTGTGTGTATATTTGTGTTTGTTTGTGTGTCTATCGACCTGCCAGCGCTTTTGTTTGGTAAGTCTCATCATCTTTCTTTTTAGATATATTTTTTCCACGTGGAATGTTTCCCTCTGTTATATATATATATATATATATATATATATATATATATATATATATATATATATATATATTACAGAGGGAAACATTCCACGTGGAAAAAATATATCTAAAAAGAAAGATGATGAGACTTACCAAACAAAAGCGCTGGCAGGTCGATAGACACACAAACAAACACAAATATACACACAAAATTCAAGCTTTCGCAACAAACTGTTGCCTCATCAGGAAAGAGGGAAGGAGAGGGAAAGACGAAAGGATGTGGGTTTTAAGGGGGAGGGTAAGGAGTCATTCCAATCCCGGGAGCGGAAAGACTTACCTTAGGGGGAAAAAAGGACAGGTATACACTCGCACACACACACATATCCATCCACACATACAGACACAAGCCTTTGGCTACAACTACAACTACTACTACCACCACCACTACCACTGCCACCAATAATAATAATAATAATAATAATAATAATAAACCCAGTGGAGGCCCAGGAAAAGAATAGGCCTCCAGTATGTTCTGCCAGTCGTAAAAGGCGACGAAAAGAACAAACCACCAATAGGGCTAACCCCCCTTTTAGTGTGATTAGTTGGTTCAGGAAAGAACTGATGAAGACTCGGACAAGCGCTGTCATGGTTGGGGATGATGCTTGAACCCTATGCCCGTCCACAATGGTAACGATGCTGCTAGCAACATGGAAAATGATTTAAATCCAAATAGTGGTGTTTTGCAGGATATGCTTTCTGCAACCACCCTAGTAGGAAAACAAAGACAGAGGATGAGATGGTTGGATGAAGGTAACCGACACCTCATGTTCTGTTATTACCAAGCAACAAACTTAGGAACCAACACAAATGGATACAGATCACAAGTATACACAACATTTATTACCAGATACCCAGAATTAAAATTTTTAACAGAACAACGACTAGCTGATCAGATCCGTGTAATAATAAAAAATAACAGGATACCCAGTCAGAATTAGATAACATCAAACAAGAAATACAACAAATACTGGAACAAAATAATGTGCAATCAGAAGAGGAAGAAATTACAGTAATGGACTCAAACATCCCGGAGCAAACAAACAAAGAACAACAAGCATCAATTAAACAATCAGTGGAAAACGAAATCTTAAGACAACCACCAGAACAAGCACAAATAGAACACAAAGTGACACACGTGATAGATATAGAAGAAAAATTTCAGCTGACATATATAGAATACAAAGACACAAATACAGACATTAGACCATTCTTGTATAGATCACCAAATAACCCACAAGTCGAAACAACAATAACACCTATCAACACAATCATACACAACAAAAGAAATGAAAATACAACTATGGACGTGTTACAACTACTGGTTTATATAGGAGCACTCACTACACTAAATACACACCAGGCAGAGATCAGAACCAACCAACACACAGAAGAAACCCACAAAACCAGCATGTCAGCACAGGCTACAGATCAGAATAGAAAAACTGAGAAAAGGCATCAGACAGCTAACACAATTTATAAGAAATGAAATATCAGACAAAAAACGAAAAAGGTTAGGTAAAATCTCACAACAAGAAGCGACAGAGCAATTAGATGAAAAGAAGCAGAAATTACAAGCATTGGCCAAACGACTTAGAAGATACAAAAAAAGTGAAAATAGAAGGAAACAAAACCAAACATTCAACACAAACAAAAAGAAATTTTACCAGACAATGGATAACACACACATTAAAATAGACAATCCACCAAACATAACAGACATGGAACACTTCTGGAGCAATATATGGTCTAACCCGGTACAATATAACAGACATGCACGGTGGATACAAGAAGAAACAGACACATACAAGATGATACCACAAATGCCAGAAGTGATAATTTTGCAACATGAAGTCACCTGAGCAATTAATTCTGCGCACAATTTGAAAGCTCCTGGAAAAGATAAAATAGCAAATTTCTGGCTAAAGAAGTTCACCTCAACCCATTCACATCTAACTAAATTATTTAACAGTTACATTGCAGACCCATACATATTCCCTGATACACTTACACAAGGAATAACTTATATGAAACCTAAAGACCATGCAGACACAGCAAACCCAGGAAAATATCACCCCATAACATTCCTACCAACAATATACAAAATATTAACTTCAGTCCTTACACAGAAATTAATGACACATACAACACAGAACAAAATTATAAATGAAGAACAAAAAGATTGCTGCAAATGAGCATTAGGATGTAAAGAGCAACTGATAATAGATGCACTGGTGACACATCAAGCTAAAACTGAACAAAGGTCGCTACAGTATGCATACATTGATTACCAAAAAGCTTTTGATAGTGTACCCCACTCATGGTTACTACAAATATTGGAAATATACAAAGTAGATCCTAAACTGATACAGTTCCTAAACATAGTAATGAAAAATTGGAAAACCACACTTAATATCCAAACAAATTCAAATAATATCACATCACAGGCAATACAGATTAAGCGTGGAATATACCAAGGAGACTCATTAAGTCCTTTCTGGTTCTGCCTTGCTCTGAACCCACTATCCAACATGCTAAATAATACAAATTATGGATATAATATTACTGGAACATACCAACACAAAATCACACATTTGCTATACATGAATGATCTAAAACTACCAGCAGCAACAAATCAGCAACTCAACCAATTACTAAAGATAACAGAAGTATTCAGCAATGATATAAATATGGCTTTTGGAACAGAGAAATGTAAGAAAAATAGCATAGTCAAGGGAAAACACACTAAACAAGAAGATTACATACTGGACAACCACAGCGACTGCATAGAAGTGATGGAAAAAAAATGCCTATAAATATCTTGGACACAGACAAAAAATAGGAATAGATAATAAAAATATTAAAGCAGAACTAAAAGAAAAATATAGACAAAGACTAACAAAAATACTGAAAACACAATTGACAGCAAGAAACAAGACAAAAGCCATAAATATTTATGCTATACCAATATTGACCTACTCATTTGGAGTACTGAAATGGAGTAACACAGAACTAGAAGCACTCAATACACTTACACAATCACAATGCCACAAATAAGGAATACATAACATACATTCAGCAACAGAAAGATTCACATTAAGAATGAAGGAAGGAGGAAAGGGATTTATCGACATAAAAAACATACATTATGGACACATAGACAATTTAAGAAAATTCTTTATAGGATGAGCAGAAACTAGCAAAATACACAAAGCAATCACTCATATAAATACATCGGCTACACCATTGCAATTTTATAACCACTTTTACAACCCTTTAGATCACATAACATCAATAGATATGATGAAAGTAAATTGGAAAAAGAAAACACTACATGGCAAGCACCCGTATCATCTAATACATTCACACATCGATCAAGACGCATCCAACACATGGCTAAGAAAAGGCAATATATACAGTGAGACGGAAGGATTCATGATTGCAATACAGGATCAAACAATAAACACCAGATATTACAGCAAGCATATTATTAAAGATCCCAATACTACAACAGATAAATGTAGACTTTGCAAACAACAAATAGAAACAGTAGATCACATCACAAGAGGATGTACAATACTAGCAAATACAGAATACCCCAGAAGACATGACAATGTATCAAAAATAATACATCAACAACTTGCCATACAACATAAACTGGTAAAACAACATGTTCCCACATACAAGTATGCACCACAAAATGTACTGGAGAATGATGAATACAAATTACACTAGAACAGAACCATTATAACAGATAAAACAACACCACGTAACAAACCTGACATCATACTCACCAATAAAAAGAAGAAATTAACACAACTAATCGAAATATCCATGCCCAATACAACAAATGTACAGAAGAAAACAGGAGAAAAAATTGAAAAATACATCCAACTGGCTGAGGAAGTCAAGGACATGTGGCATCAGGATAAAGTTGACATTATACCAATTATACTATCAACTACAGGAGTCATACCACACAATATCCATCAGTACATCAACACAATACAGCTACATCCAAATGTATATATACAACTACAGAAATCTGTAATTATTGATACATGTTCAATTACCCGAAAGTTCCTAAATGCAATGTAACATAAACTGTACAGTTAAAAGGAAGTCATGCTTGATCAAGGTCCGTGTCACTTTTTATTTTTAACCAGACATAATGTCTGAGAAAGGAATATAATAATAATAATAATAATAATAATAATAACTAACTTGTTCAAGAAACGATGACAAATTTGTAGAACTCCAGCAGCAAGAGAAGAAGCACTTATATTTTCTTGTACACAAGTGCAATGCGCCTGTCTTTTCTTTCCATGATTGAGTCTATAACTTGGTCTACAGAGATCTGATCACTGGATAGCTCTCCAAGTAGTGTCTTTTCTATTGCTAATGTGCTCAAACATGACAGCCGGGTGTTGGACATTGAAATCTTTAAACAATTCTTCAGTCGTTTAAGAGTACTCTTGCTTCATTCACTGCCTGCTGTAGTTTCAGGTAGGGTCAAAACCAAATGCAGGAACTTCGTTGTTTCTTCATAAACGGAGTCGAATTCATTGTTGACAATGTACTTTAAGAGGATTCTTGGAGAAAAGTGTTTTTTCACATCAGCGTATATGTTACACAGTGCAGTTTCAAGTTGTTCTTGTTTGAAAAAAGGGTACTGTTCTAATAACTGAAGAAGTTTCAACTTCTGAAATTTTTTTGATAGTTCGGGAAACACTTTTCATCAAATGTTCACAAACTGAATTTGGGGAGACTCTTGAAATCTTCCTTCCATCTGAACAATTTGCAAATCCAGTATCTCATAAGTTAGTGCCACGAGAGATGTCTTTTGACTGTCATGGAATGATAAGTTGCCATTCAATCACAGACTACATTTAATGAATTCATCAATGAATGTTTCCATTCTTAATTGCCATAAATTTCTGAAAACAGTTGTTATTTTGTCATGGCAAGCAGTTATACTGACAGATTTTGACTGAAGAACATTAAAGAATTGAACAACATAAACAAAGCAGCCTTGGTAGAAATAAAACAAGTAGACAAACGTAGGATCATCCATCTGTCGTTTCATTCTCACAGCACAGCTCAAAGATTCTGGGTCCCACTGAGAGTCTGTATCATCAATTGTATAATTAAAAACACTATATAGCTCTGAGAAATGACTAGATATTGTTCAAACTGCCCTGGAATGAAAGTTACAGTGAGTGTTTCTTGCATGTGGCACTTTAAATCCTTTCTCTTAGCAATACAGTTCGTTTTGATGATTTGCTGAGAAACGAATGGAATACAGTAAAATCACTTACAAACAAGCGTACTTGTCATATGATTTTGGAGGCTTTTAACAGTACCAAATTCAGTTGGTGTGCATAACAATGAATAAACAACACACAGGGACAGAACTGCTTCACCAATTGTTGTAATCCTCTTTCTCTCTGCCCACCATTACTGAAGTACCATCTTATGTTTCACTAACCACTTTTCTTTCCACATTCCATTCTTTCAATACTGCATGAATACTGTTTGACAAACCTACAGCAGTTTTATCTCCAGAAACATCATAAAATCCAACGAACCTTTCCTCAATTTTGTCTGCAATACAGTATCAGAATATTATACTCATGTGACTCTTGCATGACATGCCTAATATTTCATCAGCTTGAATCGAAATGAAATTGCAGTTCTGAATTTCAGATCTTATTTTCTCATTAACTGCCAGAGTCATTGTTTCTATTACATCATTCTCTATATCTGGAGAAGTTCCTTTAAAGGTTGAAGATGATGACAGATGGTCTTGGATTAACTGCTCTTATTGAGCTAGGAAATCCAACAATTCCAGATAGTTATCTTTGTAGCTGGAGGATTCACCCTCTCAATGGCCGCAAAAGGCTAGTTCTTGTTTACAAAGAATTAAATTACAATCGCCAGAATAATACATGCAATACTCTCCTGTTGGATGCAACTTGTTCATTGTATTTTATTGCTTTCAGACGAACAGCTTCAGAAAGGGCATGCTCAACTCTACTTTTGCCTAATAACTGAAATGATTCTTTGTTCTGCAGGTGACGTTTTGATATTTGATGCTTTGCTGCTTTCTGGTCAAAGTTCTTTATTGTACAAATGCCCTCATTGCACCATTCCTTTTCACCATCAAACAGAAGACATATATAACAATATAATCTGTTATTAACTGCATTCGCAGTCAGCCAAGTATACTTTTCATACCAGGCTGCCTGAAAAGTGAATTTTTGTTTGGCTTCACTTAAAACTACACTGAGTATAGGAGTAGGTCATTTGTTCTTCAATTCGCACTTTTTTTTGTACGGTATGTTAATGTAGAAAAAGGCGTTTTAAAAAAAAATTCTATAAGGTGTTCAGTTGCTCGCTCACTCATGTTGGTGACAGAATGAAAATATGCACTAAAATCTCACAAGAATGACTATGAACACAAACAGTGCAACTGTTCACTTCCGTGTTAAAATCCTGCATAGAAGTGACAGAGACCAGTCTCGATACCTGCTAGCAAGTGCAGCACACCAGCCTTTGTAGAAGAGGGGATGTGGTGGGTGTGCAGATGCACACAGCCAGGTGAGGGAAGGGAGGCAGATACTGAGAGCAGTCGAGGCTCAAGCAGGCAAATACACCAATACTGGGGGTGCGGCGTGGGCTACAAGACTGAGGTCTTCGCACATGTAGAGCTCTTAGCAGAAAGTTATTTCTATTTTTGTTATGAATTACTATTGAATCTTTTTTAAGTACAAATACAGGAGAGACTAAGTCTCAAAGTCCCCCCTCACGCTACGCCACTGATATTTTCCTTGGAATCAAACCTTTTACACATATGTGATGGCATTATATCGTCATACAAATTGTTTCAAGCACAGTGCAAGAAATTAATATGAACAGAAAACTGTTTATCAGATTAAAATCAATAAAAAATTTAAAATTGGTCAAAATTGCTTTTATATTTGAAGCACTGGCAATCTTATGATTAAATGGAAACTAAACAGAACTTTTGCCTTTTCACTAGGTGACACAAAATGTGAAAATTCTGTAATTTTCAGCAAATTAGGTGACACTTTCAGTCCTTTCATGTAAAATTCAGGCACATTTTAAGCTGTGGGAAAACGCATTGCATGTATAAAATGTGCAGTCAAAGGATGCAGGCATTATATTCAGTCTTAAATGATAAAGTGCCTATTTATACATAGCTGCAGTCCCAATAGTTACTATCTGTGACTGGAGGGCTAAGCAACTGGAACAACCACATACAAGTGCTAAAGTAATATTTCAAGATATACATAAAAAATAATAACAGCACATTTCTTCATCCTTTGTATACAGGGATTAATACATATTCCATTAGGTACAGGCATAGGAAATTTAAAAGTTGTACTTGAAGTTAACTGTCACCAAATACTGAATGTTTACCTGCCCAACATCATACACAATGTATCTGAAAAGTTGTTAAGAAAGAAAATAAGAATTTTTAATAACAATTCAAATCATAACTATAGTACATATCTTTGTAACACATTGCTGGAAATGACAGTTCACCTGTGCATTAACAATATTGATTTACTACTATCTCATTTTTAAGTTTTGGTTCAAACCATATATGTCATTTTTCAAATGATGGGCCAAGGACAAATATTGCAACAGAGGTGACACAAAACACTTTTCTTCAGCATACATCTTTCTTTCCACACAGTATTATCAGTTGTGATGCACCCTCTTGACAGAAGTGCCTGTTGAGTTCGGACACAAACCTACATGCTAGGATAGAAACTCCAATTGAATTTGGAAATTTGAGCTAGATACTGACAGACTGAAGCAGCAATGTGGATAATGATGTGTGCTTGAAAAGGCTGTAAAGTAACAGGTTCATTCACAAAATGTTTGTGAGGCTCCTTCATAACAAATGGAAATGGAGTAACAAATCTTTTGAGATAGACGTCCAGAAATACTTTTTGACATCAGTTTGCATCATTCATTTCTTAACTAATTTTTTGATGAATTTTATTTTCTTTATGTGCAGTCTTCATCTGGCACATAAGCTGCCTGGCCATTATTTCCCTGAATTGGCATGGATTGTTATGCGCTGCCTGCTACAGTCAAGATTCTGGCACTATAAAAGATGCACCCATATCCTGACAAGCCTGGTAAACTGAACATCAAAATGCAGACAGAGGTCAGTCACTTTTTTCATTAGGTTTCATAGTTTGATAAAAACTTCATCCTACCAAATAGGATTTGTGAACTTTCCAGGCTAGATTATGCATAAGATCAGACAAACATAAAAGAGATGTGTATATAATATAGCATTAAAGTTTGAAAAATAAGAACAGCTGTGGGATATATTTAGGGAATTGTCTCTTCCAAATTATAACCCTGTGTCTTTTGTCAAACAAATAATTCAAACCAATCAATGAAATCAGTCAAAACTCCTTTTTGAGAGAAGTTATCTGTTCAACAATTCCAGTCAGTACAGTGGCCCTTTTGACCAGGATCTATAACTTTTTGGCCTCCAATTCTTGAACATGCTGGGTAATGGACCCCTTCCATCTCTCTCCTGATTTCTCCATCTTCTTCACATTGCTTCTGTGTTACACACTAACCATACTGATCTTGAACATTGTGGTACTCCAGTACCATTCTCTTGTTAATGTCAGTCTTGAAGACAACACCACTTCATTTCAGGCTGTCAGATACTTGACGTATGGATACCAGTGACTTGATTTATTGTTTGACTATCATACACTCTTTATTAATGGAAAAACCTTGCTCTACAAAGGCTTGACAATTACTCAGAATGACAACCTTTTGAAGAACACTATACAAATGCTGACATGTGGTATCACCATCCCATAAATCTCTCCATAAGTGATCAATTCTCATCTCAGTCCTCCAGTAGTTTGCACAGAGATCCAGAAATATCTCGTTACCAAGTTGCATGAATTCTTTCTCAACTTTATCACTGTCCTTAGGACTTATCCAATTCTGTGAAGATAATTCTGCATGGCATTCAAAATTCTCACCATGCTAGTTCTTGGGCTGTTTTTTTTATAACTGGATCATAAAAACTTATGTGTTTACCAATGTCATACTTCAAAGGTGACTTTAGAAGGAACTCTGAGAACATTTCAGTCAGAAAGTCCCTGCACTCAGTTCTGAAACTTAAAATATTTTTGGAGGCACTTTTACTTTTCTGAGCGCACACAGTACCGCATGACCTAAGTAATGTCTATTGCACAATTAAGACCAGAGTTTTATCAAGTTTTATATCACACAGCGATTTTGTGGCAGATAATACTTCAACCTTAACAACTAAGGACATCACATCAGCAAGTAGAGACATCATAGCATTGTACAGGAAAGATGCCATGCAGGCTACACATTGGAATAACCTCAAAGAGGGCGTGACCTGCCCTGAGACAAAGCTAAAAAAAAGATATTTTAGCCAGCAGCAGAGGATCTTCAAGGTACTTTATCATCGTTTTTCCAGTTGTAAGTATCTATTTTAATCCTGTGCTCCTTTACTTTGACTGCCTAAGTCTTTAGAAAGGGGATGACTTTTAAGCCAAAGTCGGCCACATCCTCATTTTCTAAGCAGTGCATGGAGCACAACTTTTTAGGGAAAGGTGGACTCTCAGGTTTATTAAATCTTTTATAATCTGCTCTTCTTGGAGATACATTCTTCAACACATTATAAATCATTCACAGAAAAGGTGCAATGTCTGAGTTAGTCATTAAAGCTGCATTCTTGAAACTCTGATGAATTGTATGAAGATCACAAGATCCCATATCAGTAAAAGTTGGAGCACTGTCTTCTTGAATACTCTTCAGATCAAGGCACAAATCCTTCAAAAATGTCCCCCCTTCAAGATTTTTGAGAATACATTTCCTAAATTGTAGGGCTAACACACAAACAGTGCTGTATAATGTCTTGGTCTGCCCAAGCTGCATCTTACTAGCTAGCTACATTATCATTAGGAAATATGACCAAAAATAAAGCAGTCACTTTCCTTGTAGTAGAACAGGACACATGATTTTTGACAGCCAGCAAAGTCCAATATATATGACTGTTAGTCA
This sequence comes from Schistocerca nitens, assembly GCF_023898315.1. NCBI lineage: Eukaryota > Metazoa > Arthropoda > Insecta > Orthoptera > Acrididae > Schistocerca > Schistocerca nitens. The sequence goes on along the minus strand of NC_064620.1, from coordinate 601,428,296 downwards.
GTGCAACATTAGTGGCTGTGGTTAAAGTGATGTCAGGCTGCAATAGCTGGGAAGTTGAAAAACCGATAGTCAACTGTGAGCTTCCCTATTCACCAGCTACTGTGATCTTATCAAACATCAAGGTAACATCTTCACTATGCCCAGTTATCTCGCCAGACCACAGGAAGTGTGATCCAGAAGTACCACCACCCTAAAAACAATCAAATATCCAAATAAGATGATGACATGATCCTTGTGATACTACATACGTACCAACCTTTAAAATCCAAAAATCTAGAGACACAGTTTAAACAAATCAGGAGGTAGGAATAATCGAAAATCATGGCTGATTTTCAGTATAGTCACAAGACAACTGAAGCGAGTCTTTTCCTGTGATGCCAAAAAGCTATATAATTGCTATAAAATACAAATAAAAACACTGTAACTAACCAAAGCATCAATTCCACATCCGTTATCTGTAGCATGGTTCAACTGTGGTACTGTAGTGCATTTAAAATTGGTTGCATATTTTGACATTTGGGTTACCAGGGAAGATGTGACAGCATTGCTCAGGTAACACCAATGGCAAGTCAGCTTTCCCTACCACGCAGCCAGTGATTCACTTGGGAAAGCACTCCCATTGCCATGCCGTGGATGGACGGTGCAACATCATGTCCTGCGTTGGATGGATATATGCATTCGACAGATCTTGTTGTAAAATGGTATTTCCTGCCACTGGTGTGCTCTAGAGCCATCAGGTATTGTGTTGAGTGTTTTGCGTTAGCGTTGCACTAATCACAACAGTGCAGCATGTCTGAACACAAGATTCGCATTGAAAGTTGCTCTTCAAGAACACGTTCACCGGCTGTGAACACAGTGTTCTGCTGCAATATATTCCTCCAAATTTGACGATAGCACTATAAAATGCAGATACCACTCTGTTGTGTTGGTAAAGCTCCAACAATCCACTGGAGGAAAGTAGATATTTTGCTTTGTATGGAAATAAATGTTCTATTGAATAAAGCCAAACATTCCACACTACCAGGTCAACAAACTAGTTAAGGCTAAAGGGCACAGTTTAATCAGGCTTCCTCTGTATCATGCTCATTTAAATCCAACAGAGAATATATGGGCCCAGGTTAAAAATAAATATTGTACCACAAACAACAAGAAATGTATGCTCAGTGAGGTTGAATTGTTGACAAAAGAGGCCATTGAAATGCAGATGTTACATCGTACGGCAGGTCTCAAGTTGTCAGCCACATTACCTGTGGAGAGGCATTCATGAAGGACTGTGATGAAATTTGAGTAATATGTAACTTCTCTTGTTGCCATGTAAAAATCTGCTATTTTGCCGAAACACAGCACAGCGTCACAATATTCTGATGCAGTTGAAAAAGAAATTGCGACAGAATCCTCAAACAATACAATAATAAACTAGCAAATGATGGCATGACCAGTCAGTAGTTTATGAAAAATCCCATTTTCAGTACAAAAATCAATGTGGAACTTCTTTGCTTATATTGTTGTACCACCCACAGCAATTCTCATTTCACCAGCTATCGACTGTCTGTGAAAATTACATTATTTCATTACAAAAAGTCTGTTGTTGCTCAAATATCATGGTAGATATGGAAGTTTCACATATTAATCTTATAGCAAAAAACTCTCCGCTTTGTGTGCTACCATTAGCAAAAGTATTTTTCCATACCTCAGACCTTTCATGAGATATAAGATTTTTTCAATCTGACTTTTTCACTGACGCATGTGTTCGTAACAGAGTGCTTTTACATACATTCCTGTTCTTGAAACTAGAGACAGATAGTGATATCCTTCAACATTTAAAGAATAAGTCAACATGTTACTTGCCTTTCATACACAGCAACACATGATGTAACAGGCACGAAATGAAAATGCATAGCGACCTTTATTTCTTACTGCAAATTTCAAGAATATCATGCAATGGTTTACCTAATACCAAAATATGTCAATAACTATGACCATTAGTGATATGGTAGACAGTTCATCATGAAGCTGATGAAATGAACTATAAGATGTATGAGAATCAGAGTAAATGACATAATCGTTTCTTTAAAATCATTTGAGAAATATTGGCCGGCTTGTAGGCAAGTGAACCTGTCAATTTCTGTGCTGGGTGGGCCTGATATTACCACCAGCTTCAGACACATTCAGCACACACTGACAACTGTGTTTCCCTCCACTCACTCGATACTGAATTGTCAAAGTCACAACTAATTTTAAACACACTAGAGGCAGGATGTTTCTTTACCATTCCTCCTATGATTGTGACAGTTTTTGTTCTTGCAGGGCTGTATTTTTTCACTGTATTGTTATCTGGTAACATTTTCATGAACAGGTCACTCATATGGTAAGTGGAATTAATTGGCAAGTTGTAAAGATATAAATAATAATAACACTGAATTCTAATTTTTTTATTGGTCTCAAACTTAACATATTCTCAGTGGTTTGAAACAGTGCTTTTTCCGCAGTGTAATGTACAAATCTCATGTCGCCAAAGATGGGATATATGTATGGTGTGAAAAGTGGCAATTGAACCTAAATAAAGAAAAGTGTGAGGTCCTCCACATGAGTACTGAAAGAAATCCGTCAAATTTCGGTTAGAAGATAAACTGCATGAATCTTGAGTCTGTCAATTGAATGAAATACATAATGAATAAATTTAATTGGAAAGACCACTTAGATATTGTGTGAGGAAGGTGAACCAAAGACTGTACTTTGGTGCAGAACACTTAGAATATGCAGTAAATCCATTAACAATACTGCCCATACTACACTTGTCCACCTCCTGTCAGCAAACAGCTGCACAATATAGGATGCTACCCAGATAGAATTGACGGAGAACACTGAAAAAGTCCAAAGAAGGATAGCTCATTTTATATTAGCATGATACAGTGAGGTGAGAGTGTCACAGAAATTATACATGAGTTGGGAAGGCAAGCATTAAAAGAAAGGTGTTTACTGTTGCAGCGAGAGCCATTTGCAAAATTTCAGTCACCAGCTTTCTCCTCCGAATGTGGAAATATTTTGTTGACTCCACCTGCATAGGAAGAAGTATCATCATAATAAAATAAATCAGTGTGTGAACGGCAAGATATAGATGTTTGTTTTTCCTGTGCGCTACTCGAGGTGGAACGGAAAAGAAATAATCTGAAGCTGGTACGATGAACACTCTGCCAGGCACTTAAGTCTGAATTCCAGGCTAATCATGTAGCTTAAGATTATAAGATGTAAACAACAGATCTCTCCTTGACATATAAATGCACAGAATTGTTGCAATATTGCTCCAAGAAAACAGAAGGAAAATGTTTGAGGTCAGATGATCTGAAAAATATTGGAATGACAGCATTAGTTGCTGCACTGCAATATATTGTTATTATTCTCAACAATTTGGTCCAGCTAATGTCTGTTGTTTTATCAATTACAATGTAATACATACTGTAATTGATATCTTGCCACAAATTTTTCACGAAAAAGGGGCTTAGTACATGTTTTATGACTGCACTATGCTTTGTTCTACATATTTGAAGTTCTCTGGCAACATCATTGCCTGAATTTAATTATGTGCAACTCACTTAAGTGACCACATGATATGATCACACAATGGCAGAAATTGCAAGGGGAACCTCAGCTTGATTCACTTCTAAAGATTCTTTTATGCTTTTGAAAAATATTTCTGTTTAGGGAGCTGCAACTGTCTTGTGTTCATATGTGTCACTATGGCAAACTAAGTGCTACGACAAAATTTGTAAGATACTCTTGTGTCATGGCCAAAAATTCTTCCCTACCAACTTGCAAATTTACTATCATGTTGCCATTTGAAACGTAACAGTCTAATTGAGACCCATTTAAAAATGTAAATTTCAACCGTAAACGGTAATTTCTGACACAAACGTGTATGGGAATATGTACTTATGGAAAAGTTATGAAGAAAATAATTATGTAATCTTAATTATACTAATGTGGAGAAGCTCTGTAAATGAAGGGAACAATTCCCATGAAGGGAGTCTCTAGTAATTAATAAAAAATGTAAATCTATTATTGTAAATACATATTTGAGAAGTTATTCTCGAATAAAATAACAGACATGTACTAATATTGTTGTGCACTACCTCTTCTGGAGAGAACATACACTTATGTATGTATTTTCAGTTTTTCTATGTCAATTTTAATTGTTAATTAATCAAAAAATTATTCTAAACAACGCCAAGGATTGTTCTGCGTTGTTAAGAAAGTATAAATAGTTACAGCCATGATGGCATAGGGAGTCAGTACTTTGAGTGTATTTGGACAGAAAGCATGTAGATTGTTGACCATGATTTACTTCATTATTGTAAGTATGTTACAACTTATTTAAGATTTATCAAGATGCTTTTATTTACTTTGAAGCTGTATTAAATGTTCAGTGGAAACATTATACTGGATTAATTATTTAAAAATAACTTTAAGTTATTTTTTTACAGTAGCTGTTATCCAGGATTTCTGTTGTGACAGATTGTCAGCTACGATAAGAAATTAACGCATAGTAATGTTTTATGTGGTGGAGGAGCTGGGATGCAGTGTAATTCTGTAAAATAATCTTCTATTTTGTTTCAGAGTTAATTTGTTTGTTGAAATATTATTCCATTTTTTTCAGAAACTGAAAAATGAAGAATGTGAGTAACACTACAAATGACTTAATGATATTTATGTGAAAACGCAACTTGGAGAACCAACTGTTACTACAAAACTTACTTGAATTTTTACTTTTGGAAATTGGTTTTTCGTCCGCATTGTCATTCTGGAGGATAATAGGGGGGTTAACAACAATAGGGAAGTTGACGATAATGGGGAGGTTAATGGAAACCTGCAAAATAGCATAGATGTTACTGATAATAATGCAGTTAATCGGGACAGTGAAATCGGGGAGGATAGTGACCACAGTAGTGTATGTTCCCCTTTCATGGATTTGAATAAAATGTATCTGCCTTAGATAGGTTAGTTCAGTTAATGGAAGAACAAAAAAGATCAACTGATGGACAGAAAATTTTTCTTGTTTCAATCGATAAAATAATTAAGGAACCATGGAACCCAAATTCACAAGGCAAAGGAGTGTTTAGACAGATGCTGGGTAAAAGTAGATGAGGATACCAAAAATGTGTCAACTATAGAAGGGGAAATTGTTTCGCTAAAACAGGAATACCAAAATTACGAAGAGAGGCTAGATTCTGAGGAAAATTTCGAAAAAGTTGGTGCTGCAGAAGAGTTTGCAAAATTAAAAGAAAATGTAGGCAATTGTTTTGGCAAAATTTCGAATTTCAAATCCAAATTTCAAGAAATTACTGTCTGTAGTTACAGTCCATTGTGGAACAATGTCAACATAAAAACATTTTTCAGGGGATGGCAATATACATCCAGCTGATTTCGTGTACCAGATTAAAGATAACTTCAAAAACAAAATGAGCATTAATTTGAAAATTAAATTTTTTAAAAAGTTTTTAGATGTGGAGGCCTTGTCATGGGTGAACCAATCAATCAAACCCAAAATGTTGTTTAATGAGTTAGCATGAGCTTTCATGTACAATTTCTGGTCAGAAACTTAACAAGCCAGAATTAAGTCAGAATTTTTAAATGGGCCAAATGAAACCAGGTAGTGGACACATTAAAATCTTTTGTGAACAATTATGAACCTTGGTGCATCCTGATAAACCACTGGATGAGATGATCCAGATAGATGCATTACGACATAGATTGCTGAATAGGGTACAGTGGAGTCTTGTCTAGAGACAAGATAAATTGGACTTAGAGAAATGACAGACCTGATGATAGCAGGGATAACAATAACAGAGCTTTCAATGGTCATTTTAATAGCAGATTCAGAAAAGACAACAGAAGAAATAGGGAGAGGAATGATTGGCAGTGAGCAGAGAACAGGAAGTTCGAACCAAGAAATAAGCAATGGGGGCAAAATCAGCGAAACAATAGTAATAATTTTGAAAACAGAGGAAGTGGTCCGGTAAACTAAGAGCTGCCTCTTTCAGAGCCTCACAAAATGGGGCAAATAGACATGGGGATTACAATCAGGCACATTGAAGTAATTTCAGAAGGGGAACAGGAAGAACAAATAGGACATACCAAAATTTTGTACCCAGAATACAACCTGAAGTGAATAGAATGAGATTTGATATTGAATGTTAGGAATTTTTTTTATCTGAAAACAAAGATGAACAAAAAACTAGAAATTTCTTTAACAGTAGTAATGCAGTAGTAGTTGTTGATAGTAATGAGAACAGATCTGATGAGTATGGTTTACTGAGAATGTTGAGTGCCTGTGAAATGAGTGAAAAAGCTGATACTGGTGCTGTATGTGTGGAAGCTGATGTTCATGTGCTTGGCAATGGAAATGAAAATGACAGAGTAATTCCAGATGAAATTGCAGTAGATAATAGACAGGAAAATGAGGATGTGGTAGAACAGATTAGTAACAGTGTTGAGGTTGTTGCAGAAGTGTGCCCAGAGAGAAATGATTTTGGTGTTGAAAATAATATTAAGTGTGATAATAATGTTTCTGATGAGAATGTCTCAGATGATGATGATAATGATGTTAATGATGATATGTTACTTACAGAATTAGGTGGGATGGTATATGTAGAAGTTAAAGTTGATGATTTGATGCTGAATGATATTGGAAATTCTGGTGTGTGTTCGAGTAATGAGTTAAAAACCAGTACAGCAGTGCCTGACAGATTAATGTTACCAGTTGATGATAGTGATGTTGTGTCTGAATGTGTTTGTGAAAATAGAAAAGAAGATCTAACTAGTAATAGAATACAAAGTGTAGTCAATGACAATAGTAGCAAATGTCAGTACGGTGATCAAAAGTGTAAGATCTTAAGTGAAATTTGTCAAAGAGTGTACTCAGGTTATAAAATTGCCATGAAAAATACAGAACAGTTTCCTGGTGGTAATATGATTAGTAAATGTGTAGAATCTGTAATAAAAAGTAGTGATTGTGATAAAGGGGTGAGTTTTCAGGATATAGCAGAGGATTTGTTATTTGAAAATGAAGTCAATGAAATGGGTAAAGAACTTGGAAATCCATATATTGTAGTACAGATTAATGATTGGGTAGGAAACTGTCTTCTGGATACAGGCAGCCCAATTACAGGAATATTGAGAAAGCCAAGAGACAGGATCAAATATAATAAAAATTTCACAGAATTTCGAGTAACAGGGGTAAATATAAATGGGGCAACAGGAAAAAGCAGTAAGATTACCAGACAAGTCTTACTTGAATTTAAGATTAATGATATACAATTTATACAAGGATGCTTAGTAATTGATGATTTGAATGAAAACTTTATACTAGGTGTGAACTGGATTGTTAAAGCTAAAGTAAATTTTATGTGGGGTGACATGAAAATAACATTTGTTGAACCAAAAGTGGGATTCATGGGGAAACAAGTATTGTAATGGAAGATCATGGTCTAAGTAGTCTGATGAGAAGGATGCAAGAGACTAACAGTGATGATTATTGTGAGGAAGGGGAAGAATTTGATATTGATGAGTGTAGTGTTAATTATTACAGTAAACTAGATGTTAAAAAGGTATCTGAAACTGAAAGCAGAGAACAGGAGAGAGTTTGAAAATTTTTTGTGGGATTATAATGATATATTGATAAAAAACCTGGGAGAGTAAAAAGGTATCAATGTAGACAAAAATTGAAAGCTCATGACCCATTTTCCGTAAAACTGTATGCTATCCCTCTCTGTAAGAGAAAGGAGGTAGAAAGAGAACTTAAGAAAATGGAAAGGTGGAAAATAACAGAAAGAAGTTGTAGTTCTTACAGAAACCCATTAGTGGTTGTTTCGAAATGAGATGGGGGTATTCGTTTAGTGCTTGACTTTAGACAACCTAATAAATATTTGGAGAGAGAAACTGACCACCCTGAAAGTATAGATGACCTACTAAATAAGTTTGAATATGTGAAATATATGACTAGCCTTGACTTGACTTCTGTATTTCATCAGATCGAATTAGAAAGAGGTTCTAGAAAATACACTGCATTTTTGTTTAATGGGAAATATTTTCAATATTGTGTTGTATGATTTGGTTTCATTATATCTGTGGCAGAATTTATTAAGGGATTGGACTTTATTTTGGGTAAAGAACTCTTAGAAAAGTTAATTATTTACATGGATGGCATTCTGGTATCAAGTAAGACCTGGGAGGAACATATTCAAATTTTAAAGGAAATTGGAGAGAAAATGAGACAGGCGGCTATGACTTTGAAATCAAAATGAAAGAATTAAAATTTCTTGGCCATTGCATAAATGAAAAGGGGGTTTTGCCTGGTGGAGGAAAGATAGAGGCCATCACAAAATTCATGAAACCTAGAAAAAAAAAAAAAAGATTTAAAGCCTTATTTTGGATTAGTAAACTTCTATCAAAAATATATGAAATCAGAGGCACTTAATGCACCATGTTTGAACAACCTGTTAAGAAAAAATGCAGTGTGGGATTGGTCTGATGAGTGTCAGTTAGCTTTTGACAGAATTAAGAGAGAATTGGCAGAAAGTGAAATCCTCCATAGACCTGATTTACCTTATTCATTTTGTTTGAAGATGTACAGTTGTGATTATGGGCTGGGAGTACATTTATTCCAAGAGAAAGAAATTAACAGGAAAATTGAACATCATTCTATAATTCTATAGCATTTGCAAGCAGAACCTTACAAAAACATGAGAGAAATTACATGAGAACTGAAAAGGAACTTTTGGAAATTGTATGGGGATTCAAAAAATTTGAAAATTATTTGTTTGGGCATGAAGGCAAAGTTTATTCAGATCATAAAGCTTTAACTTACATACAAGAGTGCTAATTGTATTGATGAAGGTGTTCAGGTTCGTTGCACTTATAATCACACCCATTAGTTCATTTATTAACATTAACACATACAAGGAACCCAAAGAAATGACTGAACATGGTGGAACAGCCAAAGATAAGGCTTAGAGTCCAAAGATGAATGCATATAAATGTTGGTGTCAATTTCATCGGCGCCACAGTATCATGGGACAATTACCAGGTGGTCAATGTTCTTACAACAGTTCAAATACACAATTCATTTTATAAAGGGTAAGGAAAATGTCACTGCTGATGCCCTGTCAAGAAGGCCAGTGGGGAATGGAAATGGTAATGAAAACAGTAGTCATGAGAGAAAATTTAAAATTATTTATTTTAAAGATGCCAAAGAGGAAAGTGAAATTAGAAAAAACTGTAATCAATTGAGAAGATATCAAAATGGTGATGATCATTGGAATCTTGTTAAAAGTTATATAGGGAAGATAGGTCATGAGAAAGTACAAGTGTACTACCAGGTCTTCAGAGGTATTCTATTTTATAGATACAGCACAGATAGTGATGCTTGGAAAGTTTGTTGGCCGCATTCTCACATAAATACTTTGATAAAGTACACACATGAAAGCTTCAGATACTGTGGCACATTGTAATGTATTCAAAAGATACAAGAGTGTATATATTTTCACAATATGTCTAGGAGAGTTAGGACCTTACTTGCCTGCTGTGATAGATGTCGAAGAACAAAAGTTAGTAACGAAAGCAACAAGCGACTCTTACAAAATGTGGTACCACATAAAGAGTTGGATTTGGTAGGGATAGATTTGTATGGTCAACTTCTAGGAGTGAAAGGGGGATTTCAGTATATTTTCATCAAAGTAGATTTGTTTTCGAATAATGTGAGATTTTATCCTTTAAAGAAAGCAACTAGTACGAAAATAGCTTCTACATTTGTGAAGGACTACTTCATTAAAGTGAGTACACCACAGGCAACTTTGTCTGTCAATGGGAGCCAATTTATTTCTAAATTTTGGAAGGAATTTGTGGAAGGATATAACATCAGACATATCTTAATATTATCCTGTTCACCTAAATGCAACCCAACTGAATGGTACATGAGGGAAATTGGTAGATTATGTAGAACTTACTGTAAGAAAGATCACACAAATTATTTATGTTATATTAATGAATTTGAAGACATTTGTATGGCCCACGACATGCCACCACAGGATACTCTCCTTACGAGATCATGTTTGACCAAAAACCACCTTACCTAATCAGAGAACTTATACAGTTTCCAGCTTGTAAAAATATAACAGCAACTGAAAGAGAGGAGATAGTTAGAAGAACTATGAAAGATTATTATGAAAAAATAAAGAAATAGCATGACAAACAAATAAAAAACACAGAATTCAATGTTTGGGATCCAGTTTTGACAAAAAGTTACACCAAATCTAAAGCACTAAATTGAGAAAAAATGAAATTATTTGATATTTATATAGGACCATTTGAAATTGTTGAAAACCTACAACCAAATGCTTATACACTTGCATATCCTAAGTCTAAAAGATTATTTGGATTCAGGAACGTTACACAGCTGAAATTATACAAACAGCCTCCATCACTCATATAACATAACAAGCATTATTGTCTTTCCTCGGGAGGTTACAAGCTCTTTTTACAATTTGGGGGTGGCGAACACAAGACTCTGAGCTGGTGGGACTCTTACCTTTTCAAATCACAGCCTGCCTTACTTTTCTGTACAAACTGATACTCTTTCTCTTTCTGATTTGGACAAATAATTAGAGACTGGATGTCAAAAGGAACTGGTGCACATATCTCATACTAATCCAGCTGCCTTTTTCTGGTTATCTGGATATGAGTACATACTTTGGGCAGGTTTAATAATGTGTGGTTTAATAATACAACAAGAGTATGAATTTTGAGGAGAGTTGGTGTAATATTTACTTATGATGTCTGTACAGGTATAATGCGGTTCTGTTACTTTACATTTTGGATATGATACTCTTGCTGTGATGATAATGTTGTACTCTCATTGTGCCGATGATTTTGTGAAAAGTTGAGAAAGTGTTTAGAGTTGGTGTGAAATTTACTTAAGATATCTGTGCTCTTATAGTGACATTCAATCAGTTTAAATCTGGGATGTGATTACAATTAGGTTAGATTGTTTGTAGTCTTATATATATGTTCTTATTTGGTTTGTCCTGTTACTATACCTATTTTGCAAAAGTCACTGGATAGATGTTGATTTATTATCAAGTATGAAAATACTAAAAGTCATGATCTTGTCCTTAACATGTATTAGATATAGTGTATAATAGGCAAAGACACGTTTATCAGAAAGAAATTTATTATGTTTGTATTACTTAAATGGTTCCATCTGTGGAGCATAAAGAAAATGGAATTTTATGTTGGAGATAGTGACTGAGACAATAGTGTTTCTGATTACCAGGATTTGAGATTCACACAGTTTTATTTTCATATTATTTCTACCACTTTAACGACCATTATGATCACCCATTGGTAGTCTTATTTAATTATTCTTTTGCCATCTTGGTACTATAAAATAGGGATAATGTTTGCTACATGTCTGGTATCTGTATAAGTCATGCTATCTCCTTAGTATAGATACAAGGTGTTCTTTATCACAGTGTCTACAGCTCAGCTATAAACTTCATGTAATACAAAAGATTGAGTTAGGTACTGTTCAATACGACTGTATGTTACAGCAAGTCAATGCTTTTCAATATATACAAATGTTATCTTACAATCTGATTCTTAATATAAACTGGTTAAATTTCTCCAATATCTTATTGAAAATACTCTGCTGACAAATACTGATTAATATGTAATGAGTAGCAAAGGAAAAATTAAAGATTGAGGATTTGTATTCATGGTATAGTTATGTTCTTGTGGACATCTATTGCCAATTGAAGTCTAGTTGATTCATTAATATGTAACTGATGAGGAAATATATATTTACCATAACTTTAGAATGGCTGAACTAACCATTTCACTCCTAATGTTAACCCATTCATATGTAACCAGTGGTACTTTACCCTTTGCCTCAACCTATGTTGGAATTTACCTTACCTGTGCCCAGTTTTCCGATCTCTCAGATCTGATGATCTTGCATTATGGGAAATGTGGTGATGATGAATGAGAAATCTGTCAACTAGTTATTGAGCAGTATGTATTCTGGAAGGAACCTGCTGATTCTCAATTTTCCATATTCAATTTACCAATGTAAATTGACTACATCTATGCTATGAGAACATGACATCTTTGACAGTTGTTGTGAGCAAATACTTCAATCCATCTTTGTGGTTTCCTGATCTGAAATGTTCATGTCAATTCAGTTGCTCTAAAGTATGAGTTCGACTTGTGAACAAATAAGGACATTTGGTCCTACTAATGGTACAGTCATTATGTCTATGTGTTTTTCAACAGTTTAAAACTGACAAAATTTTTTCATGAAAATAGATGTCTGAAAGGCTATCAATTACTGTTTCTTGTAAATTGCTTGACAACTATCTTTAAATGATACAATGCACACTATAATCATCTGTTTAATGTAGTCTATCTAGACTTAATACAATGATATACTGTTACATGCAATATAATCCTTTTTTAATCACCTATTGTCAATGTATTCTCAAACTTATGAGTGTTTATTCATATGCACTGCTGTTTGAAATATCTTCCACCTCTACTTAACACGATGATAAACTGTCATGTGCAACATGGTTCTCAGTAACCACTTATTATCAATTCTCTGTTACTTTCAAAAGAAATATATTTACTTTAATTAGATCTACAACTTACAGGCACAAAATTAGAACTAGTGGTGTATTGACATATATTATACCATGATGTGCTGTCACATGCAACCTAACTCCCTGTAATCATAAACACATGAAATATGTCCTTGAACTTAATGTAAGGCATATGAAGGGCTTATTTCAATAATGGTACAAGTCCACTTTTGTTCATTCTGAGATACAGAGTCCTGAAGTTAAAAGAGTGCTGAAAAACCTGCAGTTGAGATACCAGAAATATTCAAGTATATATACTCGAATCTGCATTGAGATACCAGAAATATTCAAGTGTATATATTTGAACTGTTCTTGTCTCTCAACTGCAGGTGTTTCAGTGCTCTTTTAACTTTGGGACTCTGTATCTCAGAATGAACAAAAATGGACTTGTACCGCTATTGAAATAAGCCCTTCATATACGCCTTGTGCATTGGAAAGAGAACTTATATATCACTTGGCTGAGGTTCCAATAACTTTAATTTTATATCTCAGAACTGTCTTAAGTACTTTACATAATGTGAACATTGTAACACTTGCATGATCTGCCCAATGAGGCAGTTGACTTTGTTTATTTATTGATATGAGATATGCTGTAATTCGATGCATTTGGCTACCTTATTTCTATATTTTCATGTTGATGTAGTGATTTATGTTTTAGCAGCAACAGATATCAGAGGTAAACACTAATCCTGTACCTCACTTTAGTATTTTCATGTTTATGTCTCAGATATATCACAGGTTTCAATATTTCATGTTTATGTAATAGATTATGTTTGGTCAAACCCAGATACTAGAGGGACTGCTTATAAGTCCGCTGGTAAGATCTAGTACTTTTTACTTGGATTAACCAATACAATATTATATATGTTATTTACTCTGTCCTGCAAATGCTAATTGTTCATCCTTCATTGATCAGTCAATAGGGAGTTTTGGGGTTAATTTTTGGGGACTGAGAATATGAAGCTGTGGTAAGTCCATTCTGCAGGGAATACCAAACACTCTACTCCCTCCGGTGCCACAGTGAAGTATTGGAACAGTGCGGGTCCTTGGTAGGGGGGTTTCCTGTGTTTGGGGTCTATCATCTTTTCTTCTTCAACACCAACACTCCGAACCTTCTATTTCATTTCTTACGTCTCATTAGAGTACCAAGCTATCCTTCCCTCTGTCCACATGCATATGTCTCTATAGCTGAGACCTTTCTAATTTACCGTGTCAGCTTTATTAAGTGACTAAAGCCTATTTTATAGGAGGATCCAGGGAACAAGCTAGCATTTCTGCTTTATTAGATCTAACCATATTCTGTTATACTATATTATTTATTTATGTCTGATTATGTTGTATGTTGTCACCAAAATGGTAAGCATTTACTTATGTATTTACTTTGCTATATACTGCCACTCATGCAAGTATGCTCTGTCACATTTTAACTATCCCGAGGAATGCCTCACTTACTATGCTCAGAATTACCATACATAATGTTTGTAATTATCATGGAAAATAGCTCACTTACACTACTCTCCATCATGTAAGTATATACCATGACTGTTGTGGGATATGATAGCACTATATGTTAACACATACTGCGAAGGAAGAGGCAGTGATTGTAATTGGGTAAATATTCATAAAAAATAGTCATTATATGTTTTGTAAAGATGGAAATGAAGCATCAGAAGTGTCTTGGGAAGTAAAAAATGGAAAGACTGGACATTGGTCAGACACTCCATTCTATGCATGTAGGGTGAATTATTCTAACGGTTAGAAACTATAGTCCAAGAATTTAATTGTACTATATGATAATAATATATATTTTTTATTCAATACTATATTTAAATTTCAATATAAATTGCATCAAATAGTGCCATAGCAATTGAAGATTTTTTACTAGTATGACTTTAGTTATATGTTATCAAAGAACAAGTTAAAATTTAAATATGAGATTTAAGACAGGAAATGTTTAAGTATGAACAACTGGAATTTTGCTGAATTGAACTATTTGGGTGTTTGCAATGAAGAACTTCTGATGAGCAGAGATATACAGTGTACTTCAGTTCAGTTCTCTTCATTGCACATAGAGGAGACTGAACATTTTGTTATATTATGGTCTAATACTAGGTGTACTTGCCAAAGATAAGTGATGGCAAAATACAAACTAATATGGAATTTGAGTATTGTAGTATCTGATACTAATGCTTGTTCCACAATGCATCACAAATATTGAGAAAGAGTTACACACACCAGTGTCTCCATTGCACTCAGGAGAACCTGGAGGCTCTAATGAAAGACATAAATATACAGAAACAAGGCCAGTTCAGCTAACTCCCAATAGATAATTTTCTGATTGAAATGAATTTACCTCATATTCACGTTGTAAAGCAAGCTGCAGACAAATTCTGCAAAGTAACTTGTTCTTTCTTTGTACTATTAATTAACAGATGTCTGCTTGTGTCTGTATATGTGTGGATGGATATGTGTGTGTGTGCGAGTGTATACCCGTCCTTTTTTCCCCCTAAGGTAATTCTTTCCGCTCCCGGGATTGGAATGACTCCTTACCCTCTCCCTTAAAACCCACATCCTTTCGTCTTTCCCTCTCCTTCCCTCTTTCCTGATGAGGCAACAGTTTGTTGCAAAAGCTTGAATTTTGTGTGTGTGTTTGTGTTTGTTTGTGTGTCTGTCGACCTGCCAGCACTTTCATTTGGTAAGTCACATTTTCTTCATTTTTAGACATATTTTTCCTACGTGGAATGTTTCCCTCTATGATTATATATATATATATATATATATATATATATATATATATATATATATATATATATATAGAGAGAGAGAGAGAGAGAGAGAGAGAGAGACAGAGAGAGAGAGAGGGAAACATTCCACGTGGGAAAAATGTCTCTAAAAACAAAGATGATGTGACTTGCCAAACGAAAGTGCTGGCGGGTCGATAGACACACAAACAAACACAAACATACACACAGAATTCAAGCTTTTGCAACAAACAGTTGCTTCATCAAGAAAGAGGGAAGGAGAGGGAAAGACGAAAGGATGTGGGTTTTAAGGGAGAGGGTAAGTAGTCATTCCAATCCCGGGAGCAGAAATACTTTCCTTAGGGGGAAAAAAGGACAGGTATACACTCGCACACACACACACACACATATCCATCCGCACATACACAGACACAAGCAGACATTTGTAAAGGCAAAGAGTTTGGGCAGAGATGTCAGTCGAGGTGGAAGTACAGAGGCAAAGATGTTGTTGAAAGACAGGTGAGATATGAGTGGCGGCAACTTGAAATTAGCGGAGATTGAGGCCTGGCGGATAACGAGAAGAGAGGATATACTGAAGGGCAAGTTCCCATCTCCAGAGTTCTGACATGTTGGTGTTAGTGGGAAGTATCCAGATAACCCGGACGGTGTAACATTGTGCCAAGATGTGCTGGCCGTGCACCAAGGCATGTTTAGCCACAGGGTGATCCTCATTACCAACAAACACTGTCTGCCTGTGTCCATTCATGCAAATGGACAGTTTGTTGCTGGTCATTCCCACATAGAAAGCTTCACAGTGTAGGCAGGTCAGTTGGTAAATCACGTGGGTGCTTCCACACGTGGCTCTGCCTTTGATCGTGTATGCCTTCTGGGTTACAGGACTGGAGTAGGTGGTGGTGGGAGGGTGCATGGGACAGCTTTTACACCAGGGGTGGTTACAAGCGTAGGAGCCAGATGGTAGGTATCCCAGTTGATAGTTTGGTGGTAGTCATGCCGATGTAGAAGGCTGAACAGTGTTCACATATAGCTGGTATATGACGTGTCGTTTCCCAGGTGACTCTTCCTTTGATTGTATATGTTTTGTCAGTTACAGGGCTATTATAGATGTTGTAGGAGGCTGCATAGGACAAGTCTGAGCTGTTTTGTGGAGGGATCAGCAGTACCAGGATTGTAAGTGATGGCCCACAAGATCTGCATTTTAACTAGGCTAGTGGGGTCATTACGTGCAGTGAAGGCTGAAGTGAGAATGGTGGTGTATTGCTGTAATGAGTATGCATCCAAACAAATGTGTTTGCCTCTGATGCCTAGGCTGTATGGGAAGGAATGTTTGACATGGAAAGTATGGCAACTGTCAAAATGAAAGTACTGTTGTTTGTTGGTAGGTTTAATGTGAAGAGAAGTGTGTACTTGGCCTTTGGTGAGGACAAGGACAACATCAAGGAAAGTGCATGTCTGGCTGAAACATAATTTTCATGTAATTGGCTTAATACGAACTGACTTCTTTGAATACCAACCCATTGGTGAGGCAACCTATCTTTTTGGTTATTACTTTATGTCTGTTGTTGAAGACTACTAAAGTAAAGATCATACTGTAAGGAAAAATATTTCCAAAGTAAATACTGGGCTCTGGTGCTGTCTGCGTGATACTTTTTGCTAATGCCAACCTGCCATTTTAATTTATTTAGTGCTGACAGAGACACGGCCTTCTACATCTTTCCCCAGTGGTCTACTTAAGCAACTGTTACCCCTGCCTAATTTTCTATGGGATGAGTTTGTTAATCAGTTAATGGGAATCTTAGAGTTATATTGTGTTTTATTTGTCTCTTTGTCCCTGACCTTTTCAGCCTCACTACAAATCGTTGCAAGAGCACATATAACTTAAATAACAGGTATTTTATAAAAAGTGATTATATTGCACTGATAGGTGATCATACTGCATTCTGTATTGCTCACTCTTTTCCTTAATCCTGTGCAAGAGTTGTGGCCTGAAGTTAATTTTATTTTGGTTCAATATATGTCTACACAGATTAGGGTTTCCTTCACTCTCATAGCAACAATGACAAATGTATCAATCCCTAAACTGTCAACAATCTCACATGTTGGGAATGCTTTATCCATCAATCACAGCATGAGTTACCAGATGTCCATATGTTATCAAAGCTTGCCACTACAATATATAGTTTTGCGTGTCTGTCTGTTATGCATGAATGAAAGGCTAATTCTTGGACCTTGCCTGGAAGTGCTCATGCCACATGAAATTCCTTGGATAGAAATTTGAAGTTATATTTGAAGTATGTTTATGATTAGTTCTGTTTCAAACCTGATACAATACCTGCTATTGACCATAACTAATCTATTGGTTTCATAGAGAAGTAATATTTTGCTTAGTCGATGTTTTAATTTTGTCACTGCCTGAAAAACCTGTAGCACTGTCCAATAATACACAAGTATCATTTCATAATCCTCATCTGACATGGATTTTGAAGGGAGATCTGCAGTGCTAGAGTAAAATGAGTCACGTATTTATTCTTCTCAAGATTAATATTCCAGTCTTCTGTCAGAACATTTTGAATAGGCATTCAACATAAATTCAAACAGTCTATTACAGATACCAGATGGATGAACACTGAATATCCAGAAAGGAGACATTTGTATGTTTCACCATGACATCGCAGATAGCAATACTTATTACTCCTTTAAGACTATTGCACATTGATTTTATACTTTTATGCACAACTGTACTGGAGAATTTGGTAAACAATTTTTTCATGTTACCATGAACAAGTGTGGTTCCTGGTAATCTTATCTGAGGGTAACACCCTCAGTTAACCGTGCTATTACAAACATTTTCTTCATCGTTGAAAGATAGAATGCAGCTGTGGACCACTTGCAATGGGTGTGTGTCAGTGAGTGGAGCTGAGCCACGCATTCTTGTGTCATGATAAGAGGCACAATGCGGCATAGCATCACACTATATGCTGCTAATAAATGCTGTCTGCTTTTTTCTTAAGAACCTACAACTATTAAACTTTCTGTGCGTTAATATACTAGAAGCTCATTGCTGTACCCCTTACTGATGCAATCAGTCTTAAGTGCCAGTCACCATTCCTCTCCGACTTCATTGGAAGAATTTTGAAACTCTGAAGTGACCCTATGTAGACAGAACACCAGCTAGCCTGTAGCCTGGTCCATGCCACAGGCTTGCAGTACCCTCGTTCGACCCCCCTTGCAGGAGGGCCATCTGCTGCATGTTTAGATAAACGCCACGCCGTGCAGCTGCACTGATGAGGGTCAGATGGCACCTCTTTCAGGAAGAGACCCAACTGTGTTTTTCTGTGCTGAACACTCATATCCAGTCCTCTGGTGCCAAACCCTAAGGCCTGGTGATGGGCACTGTGTGATTCCCACATTAACACGACAGTACTGATCCTCCAAACCAACACAGTATTAAAGCAAGTACTAGAAAAGTTCCTGATACTTGCAATGATGGGGGTACTACTTACTGTAACTTATTATCAACCAAATTACATGGTTTTGTAAAAACATTCCATTGCCTCTTAGTGAAATGCTCATAACAAGACATAGGGTGCAGATACATTCCACCATCACATGGACTAACACTATTCATGTTCATAGATCCATATTTTGCTACCTGATGCAGGACAATGCCCGAGAGTTTGCATGAATTAGACCAAGTGTGAGTATATGCACTACTGCCTCTATAGTGAGGGCAAGACTGCACTGGGATGTGTACTCTTGTTCAGGCTACCTCAGCAGACAATTAGCTGACTTTAAGTTGCAAATTCTTCCCCACACTGCCTAGTCAAACTAGAATAAAAACATTTATGACAGATACAACTATGATCCAGTTATTTAATAAATGAAACAAAGTAAGCCACCAACACAAATTGTGACAAAATTTCTTGCTGTATATTTGTCTGAGGAATGCACTACACTTTTCAAATGATATCTCTAATCCATCAATGATCACCTAATTTATTAAGCATGAAGCTACTGGCCTCAGGTGTATGTTCATTACAGCATGGAAATGTAGGACATTGCAGATAGGTCTGATTGGTGTAAACAGAGAAACCATGAAAATATTCAATGAGGACTGGAATATGACACACAAATCACTGACTAAGGAGTTAAGCTATACATTAAATTGGTAGTACCAATGACTTAATCAGTTTATTAAGAGAAGGCACTTCAAAAGCAGTAAATGCATAGAAGTTGTAACAACAGTTTCTTAGAAGCAGTGCACAAAAGGTAACACTGAATCTTACACTAACTTCCGTGATGGTAGGGCACAAACCATTCCATATGTGTAAGCTACACACTTATCATACCTTCACTATCAAACAATGGAAAATGCAGGATGGAATGTAACAATATTATGAGAAGGAAAGTTGCTACCCACCATATAGCAGAGATGCTGAGTCGCAGATAGGCACAACAAAAGGACTGTCACATATATTGTTGATGAAGGCCTTAATAGCTAAAAGCTTTATTTATTTGTGACATTCTTTTTGGTGTGCCTGTCTGCAGCTCAGACCTCCACTATATGGTGGGTACCTTCAGTATCGTAGGATGAATAAGAGTTAGTAATAATGGTTCATCTGAAACTAATGACGAGACACTAACTGCTCTGCTCTAGTTACTGAAAATGCATGTTATTTTTATATATTTTACTTGTCCTAATGTAAGATTGCTGAGCCCTGAACTATTATTTTGTGGATGATTTTGATGCATTTTGCACAATGTACTTCTTGATCATTAAGAATAAAATGATGACAGCCCTCTCCTCTGGGCTTAGCTCCAGCTAGTAGGCTATGAGTTGTAGTATACTTTTTCATCATGCTACGTATGTCTGCCTCCTTCACATAGTGGTAGCGTTACCGCCTACTACACAGGGAGCACGGGTTCGATTCCTGGCAGGGGGACTGGGTGTAGTGTGTCTATCATCATCATTTTCATCATCATTGACTCTCAAGTTGCTGATGTGGCAACACCTAAAGAGGACTTGCAATATAGCAGCTGAACTCCATTGAATGGGGCCTCCCACCCAATAATGCCATTGATCATTTCATTTCATTCTAAGTATATCACTAAGAAGGAAAAGTTAGGTTTCACGTATGAGCCATGTCTGGGAAGTAGGTACCATTTCATTCTACTGGCACTGCACCACTAGTGTTGCAGTTCGCTATTTATTTATGACTGTTCAAAAGTTTATCTCTGAACCCAGTGACTGTGAAGTGCATTTCTTAATACAGATTTGTAATGCACAGAACATTAAGCTGAAAATCATTGTCAACATGTAGAGATTTATGATGAGAATCTAAGAACTGATGAAATGGTGAGAAAGTGAGTGAGACAATTCAATGATGGAAACTAACATTAATCACAAAACACTCGTTCGACCTATACTTGAGTATTGCTCATCAGTGTGGGATCCGTACCAGATCAGGTTGACGGAGGAGATAGAGAAGATCCAAAGAAGAGCAGCGCGTTTTAACACAGGGTTATTTTGTAACCGTGATAGCGTTACGGAGATGTTTAACGAACTCAAGTGGCAGACTCTGCAAGAGAGGCGCTCTGCATCGCGGTGTAGCTTGCTCGCCAGGTTTCGAGAGGGTGCGTTTCTGGATGAGGTATCGAATATATTGCTTCCCCCTACTTATACCTCCCGAGGAGATCACGAATGTAAAATTAGAGAGATTAGATCGCGCACGGAGCCTTTCAGACAGTCGTTCTTCCCGCAAACCATACGCGACTGGAACAGGAAAGGGAGGTAATGACAGTGACACGTAAAGTGCCCTCCACCACACACCGTTGGGTGGCTTGCAGAGTATAAACGTAGATGTAGATGTAGATGTAGATTTTGGAGGAAGGTACATCGACAGTGACGACGACACAAAAAATAGTGTTCAGCAGTGACTATCTTCATTGGCAGCATCTTCTGGGAAGAAGATCAAGAAAAGTTGGTTTCCTACTATGACAAATGTATAGATAATGGTTGCAACTACACAGAAAAATAGTTTAAGAACTGCTCTTTTCTGCAAAAATAAATTTTGGTTTAAAAAACATTTTATGAATTTTTATTTCCAAAATGGTACTTACTTTCTGGACATACGTCTTAAGTTAGTAAATATAACATAGAATACTTGATGATAGTAGCCACAGTGAATCATTTCCTGTTTCTTTAATTAAAATACTGGGGAACTTATATTCAAAATATTTCAAGATAATATTCCTCCTGATTGCTGTTTTGCCTCTTCCACTGTGAATAGTCAAGTGACTGCTATTTCACATTCATTTGGGAAAAGTACTTGTTCTGCACACTACAGTGGTACATGCTATCTTTCTATTCTGGTACTATGAAATATATTCTCATGTGTCATGTCACACTATCCCCTTAACAGTCATCACAATCTTATGGCAACCATTCATATATGTAATGCCGATCTAGACAGGTTGTTCCATGATATCTGGCATTAGTTACCTAACTCAATATTCAAGACCTCCTCAGGGGACACTGCCTTAACATAGCACTGTCCATGCAGGGAAGGAGGTTTGCGTGCTCCAGATCGGGAGGGACTGGCCAAAGGGGAGGAGCCAGACAAATTGTGTCCCACAACAACCTATCACTCCCCTTTCCTATCCAAAACCTGTCGTCACCATTACCTTTTCCTGTCATTCCCTGGTATATGTAAAAAAGGGCAGAAAGACCTCTATAGGCGTGGAGAAGCCAACATTTCTACGGGAGAAAACCCCAAATGAACAGTCCTGGTCCTCCACGTTGGGGGTTGGTGACGAGCTACCAACCCATCCTGGAAAGAATAATCACTGGTACAAGCATCACAGAAGAGCCGCAGATAGGTCTGATCTCTTTAAATGCCCTAAGCAAGAACAAGGACTATGGAAGGAAATACAACTAAGGGCCTGGAAAATAAGAAGCCTATACAAAACAAATTTGTCAGACTGGTAGAGGTATGCCTAAATGACACAAAACTTAAGGTTAAGACAGCCAATAAAGTGACAGAAAGCTTCTAAGTTGTAACAGGATTACAACAAGGAGATGGGCTATCACCTGTCCTCTTCAACCTGGCACTTAGAAGGTAATGTGGGATTTCAATAAGGAAATCATGCAAAGCATTCAGATTGGCAATGAATACATTACGTATCTGGACTATGCAGACAACATTGTACTATTAGCATTCACACAAGAAGATCTGAAGAGAAGTAACCACACCTTGAACTTATTGGCAGCTAGGATTGGTCTACAGATTAGCTCTGAAAAGACTGAATTTATGACAATAGGAACAAAGTTCCAAAACTCTCAAGATTTAATTGTGAACATCACCAGGTATAAACATGTGAAAGAGTTCAAATATCTTGGATCAATTTTTACAGAAGTAACATCAACTGAAGCAGAGATAAAAGCAAGACTGCAGGCGGGAAACAGATGCTATCACTCTCTAGACCCCATATTGAAATGTAGAAGAGCCTCTCAACAACTAAAGCTATGGTTGTATAAGACATTAATAATGCCAGTAGTACTTTATGGTTCTCAAACCTGGAGCACTCAAAAACAAGACCTTAATCAAATGGTTCAAATGGCTCTGAGCACTATGGGACTCAACTTCTGAGGTCATTAGTCCCCTAGAACTTAGAACTAGTTAAACCTAACTAACCTAAGGACATCACACACATCCATGCCCGAGGCAGGATTCGAACCTGCGCCTAGAACCGCACGGCCACTTCGGCCGGCCAAGACCTTAATCAACCGCTTACATTTGAAAGGAAGATTCTCAGGAAAATATTTGGACCCATCCATGATCAGGCTACTAGAGAATGGAGAAGATGCCATAACACTGAATTAGAAGAGCTGTATGAGGAGCCTAGCATCTTGAGAGTGATGAGAAGCAAAAGACTGCAATGGGCTGGACATGTAGTTAGAATGGAGGCCACAAGGAGGCCTAAAATCACGATGGACTTGATCACATCAGACAGCAGACCAGTGGGAAGACCTAGAAAGATGTGGATCAATGGAATGAGAGAAGACTTTTTGCAGCTGGGAGTCACGGGAAACTGGAGAAAGATAGCACAAGACAGAGATGGATGGAGAGCTCTAAATGCAGTGGCATGCAGTCCACTGGGCCTGCTCACGTGAATGAATGATGAACAATTAATAATCAAGTGGAATAATCCTGTCACTACCCTGGAGCTGTGGACAGAGATATGAAAGTTACTTCATTGTACTACAGCAGTGGCCTTTTTTAACATGGTAACCTGCTAACTAATTTGTTTAAAGAGGTTCATTCTTACTCACAGTAAGGAACAGATGGTTTCTTATACTACTGAAAACGCATGATATGCAGTCAGCTCATATTGCAGTGAGATCCCAGTGATGGTCTGTACTTGCATGTTGTTGCAGTTAATTTTTGTAACTCATACTGGTTTCGTAAAAAATGTCATGCAATAGAGGGTTATCACAGCAACTTACAATGGTAAACATGCGGGATGACTATGGAAGTATTTTGGAAAATATCTAAACAAAAACAGGTTTGGAAAAATCCAGTATCTCACGTGGACAAACTAAAAATACTCAGCCGTTTACCAGCACATCTCAAGGAAAAATTAATCATAATACCTGAGAATGATGTAGAATACTTTTTATTCATTCTGGATTTGAGTGACCTGATTTACGAAGAAGTTAAGTTGCAATCCCATTCAATAACATATGCAAAGGTAACATCCATGAAATAGTGTTCTGCAAAATGGTAATGGTGGAAGCAACCAAAATGTTGGCATCCATACCACATGCATAATGGTAATTGCACAGAAGGTAACTATGGTAACTGGGGAAACCAAGGACACAAATGAGGTTTTAAAGGAAACCACAACCATAATTGCAACAGACCAGGATATACAGAACAGAGAGGTTTCGGGCAACAGATTCAAAATGTAACCCCAGTGTGCGGTAATAATCAATACAATAACTGGCAAGAGCTGATAAATGGTTGACTGCCAAGCAGTCCTAATCCTGGTAGCTACAACCAGTGGAACAGCAATTATGTATCGGGTGGAGATCTTGGTCAAAGAGAATTTAATTCACAGTCATAGCAAGACACAAATTGGCAAAGTTATGAGTTAAGACAACACTGTGCATATGGTGGAGGTTACCAAAGATGAACAGATTACAGCCCCCCCCCCCCTCTCCAGACTAATCTGGAAATCTAAAACAGTTCACAATGGGCATACATTCGCCCATCGAGGGGGGCAGTGTACAATTAATTTCTAATTATTTTCTGACACATGATGAAGAATTGGATACCAGGTAGTGCTTGGGTCAGGAAAATCTTGACAATTTAGAAGAGAGCAGAAGGGAGTCTGTACAGGTGCTAATAAATGTCAGGATAGCTGATAGCACTGGATACTGGTACATTGACAAATCCAATCTCAAAAGGTTTCTTTAACAAATTCCAAAAGTGAACACACATACTAGCCTTCCCTGTGCAGAACTGTCATATCTTGACTGCAGTAGAGAAAAAAATCCAAAGGGGTGAAGCTTCAAGCATTAGTACCAATTATTAGCAAAAAATTTTCTTTAAAATGCATTTTTCTGGTGGTAAAAGCTTGTAGTTAATTGTCTTATTAGTATGGATACCTTTTGACACTACAAGGTACAGAGTCACATATGGTGGGAAAGTGTTTCTCTATAATTAACGAACAAAGGCTACCAGTGGATTTCATCAGAACAAGTAAAATAGAAAACAAACCTGTGCCAAATACAGACATTAGAGTACAGTCGCCTTATTTGGAAGTATTGTTCCACAATGCACAAAAGATGAACCACTACACTGAAGAAGTATGGATCTAGGACTAGTACAAGCAAAGGTAAATGAATTAGTTTGTTTGTTGGAAGATGAGAATGAGGAACTACAGGAATTAACACTTTGATATGCACATGCACTTCAAACACGCCCAGTAATCGTAAAACATTGCACCTATAAAATGGACATTTACCCATACAAAACATTCTGTCTTTCATCATATCCCATACCCTGGCCCAGGAAGGAGGCAGTGAGGAAGGAAATGGGATGATAGATTGGGGTGTCATACAATGCACAAATTTGCCATCCAATTATAGCTATAGCCAAATCCAACGGTAGTGTCAGGTTTGTACTCAAAGCAGGGAATATAAAGATAACTGTTCCTTTTAGGACATGTATCAGCAACTCAGAAAAACAATTACTACAGGTTCAAAAAAACCAATGCCTTACCAGCCTGTAAAGGAATCATATTGGCAGATAACATTCCATGAAGGCAGTAGGAAGTACCGGCCTTTCAACATGGAGGCAGAAGCTATGAATTTTGTGTCTTGCCTTTCAAATTAGATGTGAGCACAGGTGTCCTCATTTCCATGTTAGAATAAGTTTTAGGTCCAGAATAACTTAATGAAGTCAGTGTCTCTGTGGATGACTTGCTAATAGCAACACCTACCTGGGGAGAGCATTTATGACTTTTGGGACAAGAACTATACTGATTCTCAGATTGTGGAATTACAGCAAATTTAAGGAATTTTGGATTTGAGAAGGAAAAGGTAAAATTCCTAGGACGCATCATATCACCCCGAGGTATTTTGCCAAATTTGTGGAAACTAGATGCAATCAGACATTTTCCCATCCCTCAGGACAAGAAACAACTCAAAGCTTATTTGGGCTTAATGTCTATCTTTAGAAAATTTATTACTGACCAGTTGACAAACAGAGATGCCCTGTTACACTTGTTGAGAAAGAATAACCCATGAAAAAGGACCAAACAATGTCAAACAGACTTTGAAAACAAAGAAGAAGCTCTTCTCAATGCAAATATTGGGGTGTACATAAAGTCGAGGAACACTTCCAATTATTGATTGCACAAGAACCAAACAATATACAGATATCATTCATATGTCATTTTGAAGAGAAACCCTGAAAGTTTTTTTTTTCATGTATATTGCCACAGTGTAGTTTGGTAACTTTCCAATAGTCAGTGCTAGTCGTAAACGTGGTGAGTTCAGGTGTGGAGCGAGCTTTCTGTGTGCTGGAGTTCCACTAAAACATGTTGCCACAATGACTGATGCCTCAGATTCAATCGGGCTCTCTGTTCATCTTTCAGCAGGATGGTGCTCCACTCGATTTTCATCATGAAGCGCGTGGTACCTCAACATGATGCTGCCACATCAATGGTTTGGCCATGCCACAGAAGGGGGAAATGGCCTCCCTGATCACCAGATCTCACTCTGTGTGACTTTCTTCTATGGGACACGTTAAAGATCTGGTGTATGTACCATCTCTACCACGTGATGTAGCAGAGCTCCGGTTGAGAATGTGGGAAGCGCCTGCCACAGGCAACAATGCCATGCTGGGACGGGTATGGCTAGAATTCAATTACTGTATTGATGCCTGCTGAGTCACTCATGGTTCACATGTTGAATGCTTGTAAAAAAAGACCAAACACTCCAATGAATCAAACTTAATTGAACTACATCCAGTAGTTCCATAAAACTTTTAGAATCAGTATCATTGGATGCTGCTGGTCTTCATCCAAATTCAAAAGGGAGTTTTAAGTATGTATTTCCCTTATGAAGTTTTTCCCAATTACATTATGTTTTATGCAGTGCGTTCAGTGATCGCCACTTCTCTTATTAGAAGAATTGCGGATGACTATCTATCAAGAGTAGAGAGGCCACAGATACTGTTAACTGATATCCATCATACTTCAGAGAGAGTGGAAGGAATTCATGACCACAAACAGAATAAAATACATACTGTTATCACAATTCCATCCTGAAGCAAGCTCCACAGGAAGGGTGTTTATGTATTTGATAAATTTATACACTGCTGCACACCACAGAACATACAAAATGGGTCAAGTTCATCTTGCCATTTCAGCAAATGATTAATAACTTGCCACATACTTCAACAGGCTTTAGTGTAAATAGTCTTCACGGATTTGCAACTGTCTGACATCTTCAGGTGGTTGAAATGTTGTAGAATTTGCATGTCATCTGGCAGCAAACTTGTTAAGACTATTGACAACATATCCACCAGGAAATCTTGAAGGGTCACAACTGAATTAATGCTTGAGAAGTGAGAAATGGACAAGTGAAAAAAACCACTGCCTCAAGTACCTAAGACAGATATGTCATTTGGGGGAAAAAATCCTCCGTGTCTTGATTAATCTAGGAGATAAAGCCAGGCAGAGAAAAAAGTCTTACGACAATAGATTAGGGTGCATTGCATAATTCCATAGAGGACAAGAAGCATTGTTTGAAATGCACCCACGTCTACTGAACATGGAAAACTTAATCACAAATAGTAACAATTATACACTGGCACATTTGTAATTACATAAGTCCCTCATCTAGTCCTCATATAGACTAGTTTACCCTATAAATGGAATGGGCAAGGACCTTTATCCACACAAGGATCTGAAGGAATTTATACGCTGAATGGGTTTGACAAGTGGTTAAACCAACTCATGAAATGGTTATGTTAGGTATAGTAAACATATTTCACCATAAATTATGCAAGATGTTCACTTAGTTTTAGGATAAGTTTCTCTCTTGTTATTTACACTCATCAAAAAAAAGTTTTGCATCAGCCCGGTTCCCAGAACTCCTGAAGATAGACATTGACTGTGGGTACTGTATCACAGACACAGTCCCTTTGACTGTTCAGAGTTGCCATTAAACCAGCCCAAAGATGTAAACAACCATGCATGAGCAGCACCTATTAAATGGAGGGAGTCCGACAGCCGATCAGTTCCAGTCATTCCACCAGGAAGGAGGTACATGACTCGTGTTGTCTGTAATTCAACCATGCCTAGACGGTCAATACAGTGGTTCGAACATGTCCACATTGTTACTTTGTGCCAGGTAAGGCTCTCAACAAGGGAAGTGCCCAGACTTGAACCAAATGATAATGTTTGGACATGGAGGATATACAGAGAGACAGGGACTGCGAAGACATGCCTCCCTCAGGCCCCCCAAGGGCTACACTGCACTGAATGACTACTACCTATGGATTATGGCTTGAACGAACCCTGACAGCAATGCCACCATGTTGAAAAATGCTTTTCGTGCAGCCACAGGATGTCTTGTCATGACTCAGACTGCGCACAATAGGCTGCATGATAAACAACTTCACTCCCGATGTCATTCTTTGCAACCATGACACTATGCAGTGTGGTACAGATGGGCCCAACAACATGGCGAATGGACCCCTTAGGATTGGCATCATATTCTCTTATGAGTGTTGCATATGGCTTCAAACACACAATCATTGGAGATGTGTTTGGAGGCAACCTGGTCAGACTGAATGAAGTAAACACAATTTCCAGTGACTGTGGCAAGGTGGAGGTTCCCTGCTGTTTTGGGGTGGCATTATGTGGGGCCAACATATGCCGCTGGTGGTCATGAAAGGCACAGAAATGGTTGTGAATGTCATCCTCCAACTGACAGTGCAACCATATCGGCAGCATATTGGTGAGGCATTCGTCTTCGCTGATTACAGCTTGCAACCCCATCATGCACATCTTGTGGCGGAAGGTGCACGTGCCCGTCGACCTGGGACCGGACCGCAGCAACACACGGATGCACGCCAAGACCGTAGGATCCTACGCAGTGCCGTAGGGGACCGCACCGCCACTTCCCAGCAAATTAGGGACACTGTTGCTCCTGGGGTATCGGCGAGGACCATTCGCAACCGTCTCCATGAAGCTGGGCTACGGTCCCGCACACCGTTAGGCCGTCTTCCGCTCACGCCCCAACATCGTGCAGCCCGCCTCCAGTGGTGTCGCGACAGGCGTGAATGGAGGGATGAATGGAGACGTGTCGTCTTCAGCGATGAGAGTCGCTTCTGCCTTGGTGCCAATGATGGTCGTATGCATGTTTGGCGCCATGCAGGTGAGCGCCACAATCAGGACTGCATACGACCGAGGCACACAGGGCCAACACCCATCATGGTGTGGGGAGCGATCTCCTACACTGGCCGTACACCACTGGTGATCGTCGAGGGGACACTGAATAGTGCACGGTACATCCAGACCGTCATCGAACCCATCGTTCTACCATTCCTAGACCGGCAAGGGAACTTGCTGTTCCAACAGGACAATGCACGTCCGCATATATCCCGTGCCACCCAACGTGCTCTAGAAGGTGTAAGTCAACTACCCTGACCAGCAAGATCTCCGGATCTGTCCCCCATTGAGCATGTTTGGGACTGGATGAAGCGTCGTCTCACGCGGTCTGCACGTCCAGCACGAACGCTGGTCCAACTGAGGTGCCAGATGGAAATGGCATGGCAAGCCGTTCCACAGGACTACATCCAGCATCTCTACGATCATCTCCATGGGAGAATAGCAGCCTGCATTGCTGCGAAAGGTGGATATACACTGTACTAGTGCTGACATTGTGCATGCTCTGTTGCCTGTGTCTATGTGCCTGTGGTTCTGTCAGTGTGATCATGTGATGCATCTGACCCCAGGAATGTGTCAATAAAGTTTGCCCTTCCTGGGACAATGAATTCACGGTGTTCTTATTTCAATTTCCAGGAGTGTATCTTCTGCAAAGAGGCAGTTTCTTTCATTTGTAAATGATTCATCCTCAAAGTGGTACCTGGATGCACCACAGCCTGCATTCTTCAAGTACAAGGATGGTTTGAAAAGTTCTCAGAACAGAACAGAAAAAAAGTACTTACATCACTAAAACTTTTTTATTTTTCAACATAGTCTGCTTGTAGATTAATGCACTTGGTCCAACGATGTTCCAGTACCTTGGTTTCATCTCTAAAATGAGTTTTCTCCAGGTCTGCAAAATAGTTGTCAACTCTGGCTGTCAATTCCTCATTTGAAGTGAATCTTCATCAACCAAGAAAAATTTTCAATTTTGAGAAGAGATGGAAGTCTGATGGAACCATATCAAGTGAATAAGGCAGGTGTGGCTACAGTTCATACCTTAGTTCATGTTACTTTGCCATGGCAATGGTACATGTGTGCGGGCGCGCATTGTCTTTATGAAAGATGACATTCTTCCTTGCTAAACCTGGCCTTTTTCTGTGTATCTTTTGTTGCAATTTGCCGAGAAGGTTAGCACAGTATTCTCCAGTAATTGTTTGCCCAGTGAGGAGGTAATCTACAAACAGAATCCCCTTCGCATCCCAGAACACCGATACCATGACCTTCTGTGCAAAAGGACTTGTCTTTTCTTTCTTTGGTGGTGGTGAATCAGCATGTTTTGTTATGTCTCTGGGGTATAGTAGTGCTCGCACGTTTCATCTGTTGTCACAAACTGGCGCAAAAAATCTTGATCGTTTCTCCTAAAAACGTTGTGTCCATCATCATTGATCCAGCATCAAGAGTCGTGGCACCCATCATACAGACAACTTTTTCATTTCTAATTCTTCAGTTAAAATGTGATATATCCTTTCGGATGACACCTGGCAAGTGCGAGCAATTTCATGCACTTTCAATCAACGATCCTCTGTGATCATTTTGTGCACTTTTGCAATGATTTCTGGAGTAGTGACACATTTTGGCCGACCACTGTGTAGATCTAAGCTCTCCCAACCAAATTTAAATTCATTTGCCCACTTAGCAACAGTTGAATATGAAGGAGCAGAGTACCCCAGTGTATTCTGGAAATCAGCATGAATGTCCTTTGCTTTCATACCTCTCTTTATGAAGTATTTAATCACTGCTAGAATCTCAATTTTTTTCCATCTTCACAAATCACTACATGGTAACAACAGAGCCATTTCACCGCCACATCTCTCTTCCAAGAGCACTGACATGGCATGTGTTTACAGGCAACAGTCCAATGAATATCATGTGAACAACTTGCTGTGCCAGTGCTGACCTCTCATGGTGATTCCCAGAACTTTTCAAACCACCCTCATATAATGGTGACATCATTACGAGTGTACTGTACTGCATTCTGTATCACAGCAATGGACACATTTTCTATTCTTCAATACAGAAGAGGTGAATATCATTCTGTTAAAAGGAGAATTAATTTATTAATCAATTAGACTGCTCAGTGGTACTCATAGCAAGAGACTGTGGAAGTGTGAACTTAGAAAAATGAGTTGTATGTGTGTATGGATATTACAGGTGGTCAACGGCGAGGTCATTAGTGCCCTTACATTCATTAAAAAATTGAGGTGGAGATAAACTTTAAATCTGTTGCATACTTATGCACTCTAGGTGACCACACAGTCACTCTATCTCACAAGCTCCAAAACAATTTAGAAAGAGGGGCTGTAACTATACATTAACTTAAAATACAGAGAAAACAAAATACAGAAGAGCTAAAAGAAAAACAAAGGGAAATGTTAGTGGCTGACCACTTACAAAAAACTTGGGTGAGCCATTCACCCTGTTGACACATTAGAACCATCTTCCTAAAATCTTGGGAAAAATGTTGGACAATTCACAAAACTTTAAAACTTGAGCCACATTTGTTTGGAAGTTACTGAAAACAGAGGGTAGATTCATCAGCAAATTCGCTGTGGTCCACTGGTTGGGAAGTAAAGCACAGTCCAATAAAATGTGGCACACAGTGATTTGTACGCCACAAGAACCACAAATTGGAGGTTCCTCTCGCCAGAATAAGAAGCCATGCATCATCGGGCTGTGACCTATGTGAAGGCGAGTAAGAAGGATCTCATCTTGTCAGTGTGGCTGGTAGGACGTATGCCATGGCTGACTTGTTAAAAAAAAATGGTTCAAATGGCTCTGAGCACTATGGTCATCAGTCACCTAGAACTTAGAACTACTTAAACCTAACTAACCTAAGGACATCACACAACACCCAGTCATCACGCGGCAGAGAAAATCCCCGTCCCCACCCCGGAATCAAACCTGGGAACCCGGGTGCGGTAAGCGAGAACGCTACCGCTCGACCGCTAGCTGCGGACGGCTGACTTGTGGGCTTTACTATGCAGAGCTTATTGTTGGTCACTTCCAGCCACTCATTTTCTCATCAACACATGACGTTTGCATGACTTTGTACCTCAACAGTGTGGTGCTAGCTTGGAGAGGGATGATGCACTGAAATAACTGAGGATTACAACTTGCCACCTTCACTGCTAGATCCACTCTTTTGTTCCCTGCTAAGCCCATGTGTCATGGTGCCCAGCAGAATGATGCCTTCTTCACCAGTCATTGTAGATGGAGGAGGGCACCCTGTGTGCCTTTATCTGTAGGGTACAAACGTTGAAGAGAGTGAACGACACTGAGGAACTTGGAACAGACAAGGCAGTAGGACCTTAAGGACATGATCTGGGAAAATGGCAGAACAACCCAGAGCTACCTTACAACCTGAGCTGGTGTGCCCAAAGTGCTGGCACATAAAACAGTGCACTGCGTTAGGAAAATAAGGGCCGCATGTTGAGGCTGAGGAAACCAGCCTTAACATGTTCTGGAAGATTTGTACTGCTGACAGACAGTGTAAATGAGTCCAATTTAATGAAATCGCCATCCACCTATTTCATTACAAAGCTCCCCCCTTTCGTTTAGTTATAATAAACACATTCCGACGACCAGCACGCATTATGTTACTCAATACTGGCAATGTCTGTGTGATGCTCAAGTCTGAAGGACTGGCTACACGAGCCCTCTTGTTTGATTGGGTGTTGGTACCTACCAGTGACCCACACTTTCCACTGCAAGGAGGAAGAAAATATTTTGAAGGATCCGTGCTGGTTCCACGAGCAGCTGGGGAAATAAGGGTCCACTCAGACAGAGCCCCACGTGCCTGAGTAAGCCTTATACAACTGAGGAGTGGCAGGTTCCCCACAGGTTGCCTGCTAATGACTGTTCCACCTCAACAGCCACGCATCTCATCAGTGTGCAGCACACCTCGGGATTGGTTTATTTTTATAGAGGTTTATTCCATCCTCGTGATCCGAGCAGTCAGGCCAAGATCCCTGTTCCCTGAGACGCGCAACGTTCCACTGCCGAGCTGCACGGTGGTTGTGCAAGTGTAACTAGAGCTTACGGTGACAGAGGACTAGCAGTGCTACCAGGAACACTGGGGTTGCCAACCACATCCCAGCAAATGGATGCTGAAACCCTGAGGGGTTGAGTGAAATTGTACATGGAGGAGGAGTGTACATGGTGGGCAGTCAGACTGAGTGGAAAGGTTTATTGGAAAGTTTAGTGTAATTTTAAATTGTTATTTTCTCTTTCAATTCCTCTGGTTCCCAGTGCAGTCACACTGTGGCTTGCACCAGAGCTGTGCCTGTGCCAGGGCTGGTGCAATACTGTATGTGTCTACATACCAAACTTACACACACACACACACACACACACACACACACACACACAAAGTCCATGTGAATAGTATTTCCACACCGAGTACTGCTGACTCTTCGAAAGCGTCACTGTTGGGGGGACATTATCGAAGTACCCTCTCTTGCAGCCAATAAGAGGGCAGAGATTGGTTAGGTGGAGGTAGGGGGCAGGCTGGGGGCTTTATATGATCACTCTCTTGTCCGCCAGCTCTCACCCCAAACCAGACGTTCTCTTTTGCTCGTCTCTTGCCCATCATACTCCATCAATCTGGTGCGGTAACCACCACAGATCATCACATGTATCCCTTAGTAATAAATGACGGAGCAATAAACTCCAGCCACGAGGAAGGAAACCTCTAGTTTCACATTTTTAACAAATTTCTTGACACTACTCAAAGCCCAATCCTGCTTAAGTCCTAGTCTCAGTCAATTCAAATGCAGTTCAGTTATTATACAGATATAAAAATATTAATGTAAGGCAACAAAAAGATAATGCAAATGCAACAAGCTGCAAAAATTCTTCACACTTATTTTATTAGACAATAAAATATCTACTAAATAACTGAAAAATGGGAATCTGTGCTTAATCTACCCAAATTATAAAGACGGTTACAGGCCTCCTAAAATTTTCATTCCTGAGATGTAGAAAGTTGAGTTAATTCACACATATTCCTTAATCATTTCTAGAGCCAGTCTATCATCAGTATTCATAACAAGATTCCTGGTCATTAATCATTACTTACAGAGCAACGCAGAAGTCACAACAATGGTTCACGCGACCTTAGAATCAACATGATATCGCACAACTAAGTTTTCCGAAGCAAATTTAAGGCAAGGCACCTGAGACCGCGCGTGGTGTCTGAAGTATTGAAGAGTGTTCTACTGTGGTGTGGCAATGCGATCTTTGGACAGTGCCATAGTGCCCATAGGGTAAAATCTGTTAGACAAAAGCCCGGCTGGTATAGCGGGACCAGGGCATCTGGCTGGACAGGAGAGAACTCGTGTTCGATTTCCATACACAGTTTTCATTTGTGTTCTTTCTCCACCGAAACTGTTAGGATTAGGAGTTCAGTAACACAATAAGTAAGCAACAATAACAAGGTAGGCAGGTGAATTTCGCAAACGACATGAGTTAGTAAAGAATAAAATTTTAATCATGGTTGCCTAACCACAGCTCTTTCATATACTCATTATAAGCCCTCAGTTGCCTTCAAACAACTACATCTCTGATTGTAAAGTTTCAGTTGTGTTCTTAAAAGATTCTTTGGTATCTGTTCCATGTCGAAGGAGAACGCCGTTACAGATGTCGGCTCCATCTTCGGCGCTGCCACGAAGCTGAAGGCTGACCGCTGTTGCACACCAAGCGAAGGCCATCACGCTGCGAAAAGATTCTGTCGGCATGTGTCACAGCATTCTGATTCACATAAGATGAAATGAATTTAACTGTGTTCAACAACCATAATAATGGTCGATCAATGATGCAAATGGAAATTGTAATGATGATTGGTTAGTTCTTGTCTTGACGTCATACGACTAACATCGATGTTAACGTAATACTTATGCTGTAATAAAATGCGCCGCGGGATGTCAGAATTTATTTATTTAACCATCACGAGTTTTCTAAAGTCATCTCGGGGCAGGTGAAAATCCCTGACCCGGCCATAATCGATCCCGTGACCCACGCTCGTGAAGCAGAAACAATACCGCAAGACAACGGGCTATGCTAGTCCGCTCAGTAAATTAATATTATTATCATTTTAAAGCGAAAATAAAGTCACATACTTCCCAGCATTCAGCGTTCTTTGCCAACATCAACACACTATGCTGCCACTACCTTAAATAAAATTTAAGCTATCTGGTAACTGACTGAAGTAATTCAAATCCGTTGTGGTGCTCCCCTCTGAAAAGAAAGTCCGAAACGATCAGGTTGAGTTATTATGTACCTGATTAAAAGTTTTCGTCCACTGGGTGTACGTACAATGTTTACTGAAGGTGTATGTTTAAATAACATAAAAACAGACGTGGCACCGCAGTTTCGTTTTGATATGCAGTTTTCTCAAACTTTAGTGTTGACATTGTTCACTGCTTTGATGCATATACCAGATGAAACCGAACCTCCAGAAACAATTACCTCTTCAACAACACTTTCAGAAGACCAGTACACTCAGTTTTAGTTGTTAAGTCTTCCACTTGACTTAAAACTTGCTGCATCAGACCAGATGATTGTTTTGCAAAAGTCATAGTCACTTTCCCTGCCGCGACTCACGTCTTCGATGAAGATCATGTCGTTTGCGGCATAGGCCTCCGACGTAATATTTTTAACATTCTGCTTGAACTTCTGTAGTTGCTTAGAATCTCTTCTTGCAGATTTCTTGGGTGGTTTAATGAAAGTCTTGCAATGAGCTGCAGATTTTCATCAGTAGTTAGCAATTTTGGGCTGCCATTGCGAGTTATGTCAGCTACAGAATCTGTCACCTCTAACCTGTGATTTCATTTGTAGTTAGCTCGCCTACATGGTGGCTGTATTTGCAGGAAGATTTCAATGAAAGATTGTCTTTCATCTTAAATAAATCCACCACATCTGTAAAGTAATCTTGCAACGTTCTGCTGAAAGTTTTTTGTTCATAATGTACGGTTTTCACGCTCACAAAGAGATGCACAGATGACGCCAAAGCTCAGATTGTCACCTGTTAGTAACAAATTATCTCTGATATCACCTCCGAAACAGATTTCACTGTGCACAGGTTTCGCAAGTTTTCAGCGTGGAGGATATTACTTGAATACTTTGCTGAAATGTGACCGTGGACAGAAATGTGCAACAGTTAACTGAGTTATGTCGCATACAGTGCTCTTAACAAATTTCGTGCTGTGTAATTAGAAAACTATTTTAGGTAGTATTTTGCAAACAAATACATAAAAAATAACTTTAAAGCTTCTCATAGTGTCATTTATTTAACAAGACAGAACTTTCAACAAAGCATTAAATATATGGGACATTACATACAAAGCAATCTTATTGTTCATATGTTTTATAGTTTTTGGGATACATATGCTTGGTTTTTAAAGTTCCTCATAACATTGTTGACAGTTGACTTGTCATCAAGTTAAGGCCCCTGTTTATACGCGAAGGTAGAGAGAATGCCTCAAAATAAAAAATCCTTTTTTTTTCTTCGATATGTTTCTTCCCTGTTGCATGACAGGCGGCGTCACCAAAACAAAGTCCTTGTTCACTGCATTGCACTACACTGCCTCCTGAAGACCCAACGAGTACAGAAAGCACGGGACTCTGCATCACTGGAGGAGTGGAATGCGCTGTCCCCACCAGAGAAGCCAGTCGCAGTGACTTCCACCGAGTTCAAAGTCTCCCAGTGTCTTTTACACTGTGGTCTTCAGTTGAATAACGGTGAATTTTGGGGACCTCATGGGTCAATGCGACGGCGAGGCATCCAGCCCGAGAACACAATAAACCGAGGAATTATAAAGTGGAGCTTCACTGTAGATTTGGTGGGGCGACGCTATCAGCCGTCGGAGACACGCAAGGTCCGGGGACGAATAGGAAAAAATGTAAAAACTGCTAAACTTTATAAATTGTAAAGATCATAAAATGACCACACTGTGGTGGGCCGCGCACTGGTGCTCAGCCACCGCTCCACCGTCAGCTCGGCAGCGCACAGCCGCAGTGTGGTGTCGCGGCAGTGGCGGCGCTCCGCCTCCCGCAGCGGCAGCCGGCGATGTGTGCTCCGGTCGTAGCGGAAGGGGGAGCGGGGGGGCGGCTGCCAGCTGGACGCACTGCTGGGGCTAGTCTCCAGCTGCACCTGGAGTCCAGACGGGGGGACTCGTCACTGGTCTGCGGCTTTTCTCTCTCTCGCTCACACACACATATTATTTGGACGGTACGTGAACTAAACTGTGTCGCCAAAAGTTACGCGAACGGTTATTTTATTTAAAGATGGGGGCTGTGTATGGCTCCCAAAGTTTTCGGCTAGATGTTACGTATGGTATGGGTGTAGGCACTGCATCTGAACTGTTTGTTAGAGGCTGTCATGCAGTGGAACTGGCAGCAGTCAATATCACTGTTCCTTTTATGTGAATGGTATCACTACGCCCAAATCACTTCACACAAGCTTAAGCAACATGAAACACCAATTTCTCACAAGTATCTCCACATCATAAAATTCCAAATCTTCCAAAACTATCAAGAATTTTTTAAGAGGGATCAACATGGACATGTAAGTGAATATCTATTCCCACAGAGAGTTTCACACCGTTCCCTGGACTGTCTACATATTCATTAATTTCTTCCTTTTTGAACCAGGACAGTATGTAGCAGTTTCACTTTATAACAAACTAACGTTCTTGTATCACTCATTCCCCTGTTTCCCTCAGTAACAGCAAAGATTTCCCACTATTTGTTATCATGATTTGTTGTCAGCTCTTAAGAGATGTTACCTGCTTATGTAACATTTTAATTAGGTGTATCACCTGTGTATTAAGGTGATTCAAATGGCTCTGAGCACTATGGGACTTAACGTCTGAGGTCATCAGTCCCCTAGAACTTAAAACTAATTAAACCTAACTAACCTAAGGACATCACACACATCCATGCCCGACACAGGATTCGAACCTGCAACCGTAGTGGTCGTGCGGTTCCAGACTGAAGCGCCTAGAACCTATTAAGGTAACAGACATACCATGTAACAAAATTAATTGTTGAAGGAGACAGAAACTGACAGGATGTCTGGAAAGCCGTACCAATGCGCCTGCTTTATTTTAATAAGGCAACAACACATGTGACGTTGTAACAGACAACCAAGCTACAGTCTGATTTTCCTCAAAAAGCAGTAAAACTGTATGATGAGTTCCTATTCCTTATCCTCATCCTCACAGACATCACTATGCTTGCTCAGACCCACAACTGGCCAAGAATTGATTGCGGCAGTCACGACTGTAGCCAACCAATGTACCCAAGAATGAGTTAGGAAATGGCGCAATAAATATTGTCTATCTGCCGTTTTGTACGCCTTCTATCGAAAACGAGGACACCAGAGTGCGGGGAAGGGCTACCCTTAAAGAACATTCCTGACAGATGTTGGCGTGTGTGACTCGGAACAAGATGTGTGCCAAGAAATACAATGGAACCCTCTCTGCACTGACATTAACATTTGGAATATAGGCCCTGTAGAATAAGTACAAAAGATATGAATTGAGACATGGTCTGTTTCTGACTTGCCCCAAAGTATTGGGCGATAACCATGGTATTAACCCCGTATGCCAGGGGAAAGGTAGGTAGGATGATGATAAAATCTGTGGAAAGATTTAGAGATTCATTTATATTGGGACGATTTATAGGTATTCACCAACTAGATTAACGGAACTGAAGCTACGCCATTCTTGCATTAATTCTTCAAACACTTTCATACAGCGTTTCCAAAAACAATAAATAATACTTTTTGAACGTATCCGCTCAGATACAACATAGTAACTTCATCTTTGGAAAACATATAAAATCCTTGGACTAAACGTGGGCTAACAGTGTAAATCATGCGAGTTCTGTTTACTTTGCTTTATTTCCGTAGTTGCGCCTAAAAATGTGAAATTTGTGGGGCGAAGCGCAGGAAAGATACGTCGAAGTTTCGATATGCAGCTTGTAATTGCTTAATCACGAGTGAGAAAATCAGTAACTTTTCGTAAACGTAGAGAGAAATATAAGCAACAGTGCATTCGTCGACTTTTCTGTATGGAAACAGATGGCAATATTATCTATACTGATAGCAGGTACGCTGTCTTATACATCTTAACGTCCAGTTTAGTTAAGTATCAACTTTAGTAGAGAGTATATATGGCTAATTATAATCTCCGTACGTGGTCAGAGACGGATGAAAAGCTGGTGAGGGTGTTGCAGGAGACATTGTACTGAAAACAATTGTGAAGAAACAAATTCCTTACGTTGTACCGTTACTGAGTTGATTAGCATTGAAGTTAGCCAGTCAGGTATGGCTGTCAATTCAATCGAATTCCTAGGAATTACAACTACGAACAGCTTAAATAGGTAATATTATGGTGAACGCAAACGCAAGCACTTGCAAGTGCTAAAATGCGATAATGGACAGACAGTTTTGCGTTCGTGAGTTACAACTTATTGAAATGCTTCTTATCAGTTAAAACACGGCTATTTCTGAAATGATGAATTTAAGGTAGATGAGCAAAAGCTACGTTTTTTCAGTTTGCACAAACAAAACAAGTAATATGTTTAGCGACACAATCTCTAGTACGCTGCTTGAAATTTGC
The DNA here is from genome assembly GCF_023898315.1 of Schistocerca nitens. Lineage (NCBI taxonomy): Eukaryota > Metazoa > Arthropoda > Insecta > Orthoptera > Acrididae > Schistocerca > Schistocerca nitens. The sequence continues at coordinate 601,388,219 of NC_064620.1, read as the reverse complement.
GCACGCAAACACCTGATTGGTCAACTTCAATGCTAAATAACTGGCAAACGACAACGTATCAATTTTTTTTCTTAACATCTATTTGTCACCTCGGCCTCCCCTGCAACACACTTACAAGCTTTTTCAGCCTGTTTCTATCTATCCTGTATAAACGACAAGCTTTCACAATAATGCTTCTTCTGCACATGTTCACCGTTGTGATACCAAGATTTACTTCAGCCACTTTCCACTTTGCCTTTTCTCACGCCTTACAGAACATTCACTCGACCGATTCTTGAGGATCCGAGTAAGATTAACACAAGAGTCTGTGAGACAGAAAGGGTCTACCAAAGGGCGGCGTGTTTCGTCAAAGGGGAGAAGTAAAGGGGATGCTCAGCAAACGCTACAAAAGAGCCGTTGTGCATCACACAGACGGGTGTCGTTGAAATTACGGGAGGATGGTTTCCATTAAGAGTAGGACAAGATGTTACTTCCTCCCACAGAATTATGTGTCGAGAAGTGAACACGATGATAAAATCAGAAAAATAAGAACCCATACGGAGGATTACAGACATTGTCTCTTCCCACGCGCCGTCCGGAAGTGGAACACTGTTAGTCAGAAACAGTAAAGTGAATTGCGGAATGTGGTCATAAATGTAGATTTACGGAAAGTGGCAACTGTCTCTGAGCAAGGAAAAGTGTGAGGTCATCCATATGAGTACGATAAGAAATCCATTAAATTTCGATTACACGAAAAATCACTGAGATATAAAGACTGTCAGTTCAACTAAATACCTAGGAAGCGTAATTACGAGCAACATAATCGGGAACGATCACGTAGATAATGTTTGTGGGGAAGGCAAACCAAAGACTGAAATTTATCAGCAGAACTCTTAGAACATGCAATTGTCCTACTAAAGAGTTTGCCTACGTGTACTGCTGTGGGTTTGAGAACTTTACCAGACAGGATTGGCAGCAGACATCGAAAAAGTCCAAAGAAAAGCAGCTTGTTTTGAATTATCGCGAAATACGGCAGAGAGTTTCACGAGTATAATAAGCTGTGGTGGCAATCATTAAAATAAGGCCGTTTTTCGCTGCGGCTATACCTTTCGACGAAATTTGAAACACTGCAAAATGTGCAAGTTTATTGTGAGGTATGCAGCAAACTTATTAACTTCAGAGTAGAAATAAGTGAATGGAATGAGATAGGTGGCCCCGAGCCTTTCTGAGACCATTACCCCTAAGCGAAATCACATATCAGCCATTCCTCGCCCCCCCCCCTCCCCATCACCCCGCACCCCACTCATCGTCAACGCTAGCTCCTGAAAGAATGTTCTTAGAACACTTTTATTTTCAAAATGCTGAAAGATGAAAAAGATGAATATTTAGTTTTTGTCAATAAACCGAGACTTAATGAGTCAATGAGACAATTGGTACTGCTTATTTCTAACAACCTCTTTTATAAAGTGATGAAGCAATTCTCAGTGTATGAAGAGTGCTACATACAACTCCTCCTTGGCAGTGAAGGTTAACTATCCACATTGAGTGTAGATACTTGATACAAACATGGTTTCTCTGCAACACTTGCTCCACCCACGCACTCAACTTCCATTTAAAATCAACCAAGTTAAAATGGGTGCACTGTACTTGAGCCTACTGTTTGCATATCACCCAATTCTTCGACTCCATACTTCTGAACTGACAGACACTGGAAGACTTCACGCTGCCGTTCCTTTGTGCATGATCACTGTCACTAATTATAACAATAATAACACTAATTACAACACTGTGTAAGCTCTATATGTGTTTCTGTTGTGGTGTTCATAGTTTGTTTATCTGCTGCAAGGTGAGTAATGCAGCAATTTCACGGTCTGTCGTGGAAACTACCAAATTTCAGGTGGCGTTTTCATTAGAATATTTGACATATTTGATATACATGTCAAAGTTTTACTGTTGTACATTCATGATACAAAGTACGTGCGCAGTGGGTCAACTACGTATTTGAGGAAGGTTTTCATACCTTCGTTTCACTAGCTAAACGTCCAACACATTGTCTCAAATGGCAATGCTAGTATTTGAAACAAAACAAAAGAAAAAGAGGTATTTACTGGTAAATCGTGTAATAAGCATTACAGTTTTACAAAATAGTGATCTTACTCAAATAATTTATCTCCGTGATCATAACACAATTGAACTTGTCTGTTTACAGCTCTCATAAAATTTCATTTTACCCTCAGGGAATAACAGCCTCCACGCTGGGAACCCCTGATTTAGATTATTGCGACTACACCGAGAGCCCCGACCGCTCGTGCTGACTCACCCAGCTCGTCGAGGCCAGCGCGCAGTCGAAACGCTCCTCTCGCTCGATGGCGCTCCTCCTGGAACGCGACCGCCAGTAGAACAGGTCGCCCCGAGAGCTCCTGGTCCACGGCGCGGGGCTGTGGAGGATCACCGAAGCGCTCGGCGACCCGAGGTACGAGGTGCGGCCCAGGCTGGCAGGGGGGCCGACCCACCAGTCGCGGTCCCCACAGGCTATGGCCCAGAGGCGCCGGATCGCGCGCCAGATGGCGGCCAGGGAGGGCGGCCGCTGGTCTTCCCAGGGCCAGTCCGGGCTCTCGTGCAGGCCCAGCCTCTCCAGGAGGAGGTGGCCCAGCGCCGACAGCAGGTCCACGCTCGTCGTGCTGCGCGACACACTGCCCGTCACACACTCTACACGCACTAGCTGCAGCTGGCGTGGTGCCAGGGAGCAGTTCTGAGATTGGGGCGAAGGGGGCGTAAATATTCATCGTACAATGGAGTACCCGAAACGACTGGAATTATTTTTTAAAAGCTAAATATTTTCAAATTGTTTGCAAAACCACCTTATCCCCTTAAAAATACTCCCCAATTACAACTGATACATTGTACCCCCTGTGCTTCCAACGTTTGGAACATTTCCTGCAGCCATCTTTCGAAATGGCTGGCAGCTCCTCCCTGGTTTTCTGCTTGTGGTCTTCAGCGTTGTAAAAACGTTGCCCTTTGATGGCCCTTTCCACACGTGGAAATAAGAAAAGTTGCACTGTGCCAGGTGAAGCCAGTAAGGTGCGTGGGACACCGGAACCGTGGCATTTTTAGCCAAAAACTCGACGTTCGTTTTGATTGTGTCAGAAGCCGAGGAACAAACTTGGCAGCAACCTTTTTCATTCCCAAATCTTCCGTTAAAATTCGCTGAACCGAGCTCCAAGATAACCTACTCACTGACAGTTGACCAATTCTCTGTCGACGGTCTGTGAGCACAAGTCACGAATTTTTTCAATATTATCAGGATTCGTACACTTGATCGTCGTTCAGAACGAGCTTTGTCATCAATCGACATGTCGCCATTTTTAAATCGAGCAGACCACCTCATACACTTGAATTTTCCCCCTGGCGTCTTCTTGGTAAGCTGTTTTCAAGATTAAAACAGTTTCAGCAGCATTTTTACCGAGTAGAAAACAAAATTTCACAGCTGCACTTGCCATCATGAAAAACGAAATAGGAACAAAACAGCACTGACACGCCTAGCGCAGAAATGCGTACTACACAAGCTCCGGGTCACACATACTACGATTTTAATAATAAAAAATCCATAAAGCTGTCATGTGTGTCTGCTTGTCTGTTTGCACATGCTTCTCCAAAACTACCAGACGGATTTGCATGAGGTAACTTGTGCTTAGCTTGGGGCACCGTGTAGGCTTTATTCCATCAAAATCGGATCATGGAACAGAAAGATATCGCACTTGAAAGTTTCATCCAACTACTATTATAAATGCAAAAGTAGCTCTGCCTGTTACGTATTCACGACTAACGCACTAAATCGATTTCAATGACATTTGATATGGAGATAGCTTCTACCCACAGAAAGAACAGAGGTTTCTTTAGAAAGTGTACGGTGCATGATACATGTTGGTTTGAAGAGTATCACACGAAGTAGATAAAATTATTTACTTTTTGAGAAAACTATTTACTCTTTGACTTATCGTATTTGTGAGACGCTTTTATTGGTCGATGTGCACATGTGATATGATTGAAAGTAATGAATACAATACTCGTACAGTCTTCATTGTGTTTAATCCATACTTCAATACTGTTTACTGCCTAATGTGCACATTGTATACCACATAGCTACTTCAGTAGCACATTGCGTACATGAGCACTCCTGCCCATGCCTCTATGTACGCACTGCTCGACAGGGTCGCTGCTGATGGACTGTGCTTTGAAACAGTTTGAGAGGCGTGAGAGTGACCACACATCACGAGCTATTCTTCCCAGAGGATGGTGCATCTAGTTTACAAGAGTGGTGTTAGCCGTAATTTGTGCCAATCCTAACGAGTGAGTGTTTTGTCTGGCAAGTAACCCTCTGTTTAAACTGATTTAGCCTGGTGGTGAAGGTAAATTGACTTCTTACTTTTACATATCAGCGTTTCTCTAGTTTTCTAGTATTAATGTAGTACAGGTATATTACTGAAGAGGTATTTTTAAATTTTCAGAAATTCCACGTCATTGTGGATGTCGATATAAGCTAGACAACTTCTTCTATGTCTGTGGGAAGCTCGCCTTTGTCAGAAGTAGGAAGAAAATTTCAACAGTCTTAAAGAAAGCATACAAACAGTACTTTGGAGTAGAGGCAGGAGACCAAGACAGAGAATGGGCACCAAATTTCTGTTGTGCTACATGTTACTGCAAACTAATTCAGTGGCGGAAAGGTAAAGAGAATGTGGCGTTGTTCGCTGTGCCCATGCTGTGGAGAGAGCCCAAGGACCACGTTACTGACTGTTGTTTCCGTCTAACAAAAATTCAGGGTTTTATAAACAAAAAATCGAAGAGGCTCATTGTTTACCCAGATCTGCCTTCAGCGAGAATGGCAGTGTAGCATTCTGACAGCCTTGCGATACCTACTACAGCTCAGGGTCAAATTCGGAGTGACAGTGAAATAAATAGTACTGAAAAAAATCACAGATGATGATCCTTTATATCACTGCACAAGTGAGTCATCGACACATTTGTGAACACAAGCAGATATAAATGATTTAGTATATGATCTGGGATTAAGTGAACAAAAGGCGCAGCTGCTTGGTTCAAGATTACAAGAGTATAATCTACCCTTCCAAAGTACTAAAATCAGTGTGTTCACGTACAGAGAACATACCTTTATTTCCTATTTTGCAACTGACGGAGCACTGACATTTTTAAATGATGTTGCTGACCTAATGAAGGTGCGGAACTTCACCTATATTTCACAGGAGTGGAGACTTCTCATAGAGATGTCGAAAACGAGTCTCAAGGGTGTTTTGCTCCATAACAGAAATAAAATACCCTCTTTTCCAGTAGCTTATGCCAGCTTGACCAAATAGAATTACGAATTCGTACAAAGGAAGCTAAATTCATTACAATACCGGTACAATAAATACAAATAGAAAATATGTGCAGATTTCAAATTAATTTCTATGGTACTGGGAATGCTACAAGGCTACACGAAGTATGCGTTTTCTTTGCGAGTGGGATAGTCGAGAGAGAAATTCTCACAACTTGAAAAAAAAAAAAAAAAAAAAAAAGAAAAAGACCAGCCCAGACGGAGATGGAAAGTTGGTGAAAAGAATGTACAACACGCAAATCTGGTAGCTCCTGAAGATATACTACTTCACATCAAACTTGGCCTAATGAAACAGTTCGTAAAGGCCATGGATCTAACTGGCAGTGGGTCTGCATATCTAGCTACCAGATTCCCCCATCTTTCAGCACCAAAAAAAGAGGAAGGTGTATTTGTGGTTCCACAAATCAAGGATCTGCAGAAAGACGCAATTTCTAAAGCACGTTTAACTGACAAAGAAAAGACAATATGGGACTGTTTCAAGATGGTGTCAGAAAACTTCCTTGGAAGAAGAAGAGCTACTAACTACAAAGCAATGGTGAATGACATGGTCAAAGCATATCGAGATCTGGGGTGCAATATGTCTTTCGAGGTACATAGGATGGACTCTCATCTGGAGTAGTTCACAGAAAGTTGTAGTGACATATCGGATGAACATGGCGAAAGATTCCATCAGGACATTTCTACCATAGAAAGGCGTTATGAAAGGAAGTGGGTATCTTCTATGTTAGCAGATTATTGCTGGAATATCATTCGAGAGAAGAAAGAGTCACAGTACAAGAGAAAAAGTTATGTGCATTACAATACAGTGGCTCATTTTTTGATAATTTGCTGTAGGCTAATTTCTCATGTCAGATAAATGCTACATAGTGTACTCAAAGATTACTCTTTTATATTTTAGATCTCACCCTAAATTAATTTGATGAACTTATAACATCATAAACATGTGAATTTGTTTATCGAATTTCACTTCATGTTTACTGCACTGTATCAGAAACAGAAAAGAGAAATAAAATAGCTATTACTAAGGTTTTTTGTGTTTTCAAGCCTCCTGCATAAATTGTTAGGGTCGGTTAATTTAATGTCCCTCAAAAGTGGCTCGTTAACTCTCTTATAGTCTGTGATCAAGCCTGCTATCATTACCTGAACCACTTTCCAATTTTGACTGCGTATCAATATCTCCTTCATTCTATACTTTTAGAGTGAGACTCAGACTTTTCGTTTCAGCGTTTTTAGCGCCCATATTCCTCAAGATTTACTTGTTCTCATACTGGCTAGCTCTTTCCCTTTGTTTTCGACATTATGAAACAAATCTCTTCTACTGCAACCGCTATGCTTTCCGAAGTTTGGAAGAAGGTAGTATGTTACAAGAAAAGGAAAAAATGTCGAGTGTACATGGGCTCTAAAGTGCATAACTTAAGAGCTATTATCACTTGTTCAATAGAAGAGATGTGTTTCACAGTAGCGAAGATAGCTCTTCACGGTTGCACTGCAAGATCCATGTTTACTGGACAGTTTTTCCTTGTTTTGTTCCATAACACTACCTCTCAAAATCTGGAAAGCTAAGAGATTGCAGAAGAACAGACTGATTTCACAGTGTCGATGATGAGGAATTGCTGATAGCTCATAAGATATGCAATTTCGAGCCTATGTTCGCTAGAATTTATTGCTTCGAATACTTGTTCCAGTCAAGTTCCTGAGAACTGACCATTCCTCCTGGAACAATGAGTATTATAGTTTCATTTAATGCCAACTGAAAGGCACGAACGAGCATATAGACACACATAGTCCCATGCTCAAGTTTTATTATCCGTTGTAATATAATGGTAAACTCCTAATGTTTGTGTTGCGATTGCCAGACAGTCTTTCAAGTCTCTCGTAAATGTGTACAAGTGCCTTTGTCCCAAGGAGACTGCTTATCAGGAACTATTTTATTTCCACTAAGCATGTAGTGTCTTCTGTATGTATGCTGATAATCACGCTATTGAGCACCAGGGAGCCAATATCATCATCATCATCGTCACCGTCTTGTCACCGTTGCGGCGTAACGCCATGCTGTGGACATGCCACTTAAACATTCTTGCTTTGTTTGGGATTATGTATCACATGACTTCAGTCATGACCAAGGTACATGCGGTGGCTGGTGGTCGAGGAGATCAACACACTTCCCACGGCCACATCATGCATAGTACGAACAGAAACTCGTTATCTGAATTATGGCCATCATAAATATAACTAGAGGTGTGGGGAATTAATTAATGAATGACTCAATGATTCAGAGTTGGATGCAAATATTGATTTGATGTAGAAGAGCGCGGCGGTAGGTTATAAAACATGACAGGGATTGTGGGAAAAGACTGATGCACAGATGAGAAGCAGCCAGGAAGCACAAGCTCGCATTACTACAGGGTGGGGAAAGATTTGGGCGAGCCGTTTCCAAAGGAGCCATTCCAGAATTTGCCTGTATCGATTTAAGGAAACCACAGAAAACTTAAACATGGTTGTCTGGACGGCTATATGAACCATCACCCAACTGAATACAAGTCCAGTGTGCTAACGACAGTCATAAGTGTGATGAGAAGGGATATATTACGAGGTAACAACATTTGAATTCCAGGCTTCCAAAACTAAAAAAAAGTGCATCAGTTCATCTGCTCAGGAGGCAGCCAATTTCAGCATTGAATATGTAGATTACCTGGTCCCACACAGCAGCCTTTTCAATGAAAACAATGATGCACAATGGTATTGAGTATCTTAAGAAAAGCAACTTTGGAGTCTTCTCTGTGTATGGTTCAAATGGCTCTGAGCACTATGGGACTTAACTTCTGAGGTCATCAGTCCCCTAGAACTTAGAACTACTTAAACCTAACTAACCTAAGGACATCACACACATCCACTCCCGAGGCAGGATTCGAACCTGCGACCGTGGCGGTCGCGCGGTCCCAGACCGTAGCGCCTAGAACAAAGGTACCTGCTGGTGGTCGAGGAGATCAACACACTTCAAACGGCCACCTCGGCCGACCTCTGTGTATGAATTATTCTTAAATTAGTAATCGGTACATAACTCAAGATAATGCTTCTATATGTGATATGAATATCTTATAGCGGCATGTGTATAATGCAGTAATCCGATATGATTTATTGGTCTTTCATGACCAGCACGCTACAAGGCCCATACATCACAAAATTAGTGACGTGGGGAATGAAATAAGGATGGGAGTTCTCATATTCAAAATATTCCTGAAGATATTTAAAATACCACAATTTTGCATGCCACGCTTTACAAACCAGTTGCCAGACACATACGTCGCCGGGGCACCTCATGGGGCGAATCTTGTGGAATATGCTTTGTTGCTTATGTCAGAACATGGTCATAAAAAGGGTTTCATGAGTGTACCTCCATTACAATTTAAGCTGGGTGAACACAAACTGGTTTCAAAAACAACCCCAAGTTCCTTGCTCGTAAAAATGAGAGTATTCCTTTTAATGACTTAATTAAAATTTACATACATAACAGCACCATTTATTTATTGAGCCAAGTAATTTTATTTCGCATTTTCACTTGTCTTCTTATATCATGTACAGATTTCCGTAAAGTAAGCCCATGCTTTGTTATAGTTAAACGGGACTACATAAACAAGCTCTCACTTGAAATACAATCCAGCCATGCATAGTCATGAGCCCTGATGCAATCGAGCCTATAAAATTAATTTTGGTCCTGCCAGCCGCTAAATACAGAAAGATAGCATTTTTGTATGATAGCTTTGAGAAGAATTTGTTGTTTCCAGTCTCTTTTTAGACTTACGTCTTCAGTTATTTCGCACTGTTATTTCAGGAGATGTATTCGTGTTTGTAGGAATTGGAGTGCGGACACTAGAACACCCCAGAGTTGAGCTGCTGCTACTGTTACAGATTGTGGGATCCATACATCATACAAAAATAGATGTATGTACATATAGAGTGTGAGGGGTATAAGTGCAGAGATTTTTATATGCGGTACCTCAGTATCACCACACATCAGTATGTTGTTTATTCTTCTCTGAGTTGAACAGTATTTCCACAAACATGTCACAAACTTTCTGACCTAATGTTTGCTGCACGGCCGTAACTGCAGCTCTAAGTGGACTACTACTCTCAGTATAGATTAGCATCCACGTGTCCAAAGTTCAAAACGTGCCCTGCTGCCCACAGGGAAAATGAGCATTAATGTCTTGCTTGTGCCACATGTATGTCGAGGTACTACCCAACCTAAAAACATACAAGTTGAAACAGTTGTAATTATCAGGTTTCAAATGATGGAAAAACAGATGTATTGTTGTTCAGCACACTGTTGAAAAAGCAGTGTGGCCTATGATGTGGAAATACCCGTACTTAAGTCATCCAGAATTTGAGAATGAGAGCACTTAAAGACTTGCAACAAACTCCACACTCGATTTCAAACATTTACAAAACTTTTTCTTGCTGAAAATCTCCACAAAATGATTGAACGAAAAACGCTTATTCCTTAATCCATTTTCGCTGTTCATGCAGTAAAACTGACACATGAAGCTTTTTGTTTTAATTTATTACTTCTTTAGCACTAACTGCTTTCTCGACATATTTTCCATATGGTATTCAGATTTACCACTGAATGTACTAGAAAAATAGTAACATTGTGTGACACACATCTCAGGAGATATGTCATCAACACTGAGATGCGTAAAAAATCCTGCATCATGCATGACGTTTTAAATTTTTACGTTTTACTACTAAGTTTATTCGCAAAATGTTTCGCAGACAGAATCCAAATATACTACTGATTGTATTCGCAAATTTGTATTATTGTACAGCTCATAGTTTAGGTGATATGACGTCTCAAATGTAGATCTGCATGAAAACCAAATCGCAAAGCGATATTCGCTAGGGATACATGTGAAATATGTGTAAAAACACGTGTCAAATATGTTAAATATATGTGACATGTATTTGACATGTGCATATGGGGACAAAGCCATGAGTAAAAAGCTCATCCTAAACCCCTGAAACGATTTCAACCAAATTTGGTACGCATATTAGTTACGATTTGGGAAGAAATATTGTGGTGGTAACAACCACCAGCCTTCTACTGGGGTGAGCGTGATAACGTGGAGAGAGAAGGGGGAGCAGGAGATGGACAGACAACGAGGAGGAAGGAGATGCGAAGAGATAGGGGGAAGGAGGACATAGACACGGAGAGGGAAGGAGGAAATGAACAGAGAAAGGAAAGAGGATGAAATGGCCAGAAACAGGGGGAGGAAGAGATATGCAGAGGAAGGAGGAGGAGGAGGAGACAAACAGAGAGAAGGATAGGAGGAAATGGACAGAGAAAGGGAAGACTAGGAGATAGGCAGAGAAAAGAAAGCAGAGGAGATGAACTGTTAAAAGTGGGAGGAGGTGACTGACAGAAAGAGGAGGAAGAAAATTCTGACGGGGAGAGGGGAGAGGAGGAGATGGACAAAGAGAGAGGTGAGGTGGAGATGGAATTTGAGTGGGATGAAGGAGACTGACAGAAGGGGGAGGTGCAGGTGGACAGAGGGGGAGGAACAAATTGACAGAGAGAAAGAGGTGGACATAAGAGTGAGGCAGGAGGAGATGGATAGATGGGGGACAGAGAGAAAAAGATGGTCTAATAGAAGACTGGAATAAATAAATAACCTGGCAATGCCAGGAGCTCAGTTACTACGGATACAATTTCAGGCTCACTACTTACCCTCTGAAGCACTCCCCAAGATGGCGCCAACTTATATTCAGTGCCCTGAAAACGAAAATATCCACATTAAGTTTCTACACTGGTGAAACAGTATATGCTTTGGCGGTTGCAAATGTTATTAATAAGCAAATACCACAAAATCTAGTAATCATCTATTTTCCTTTGCTACACGTACAATTGAGTTAATACAAAGCTTAAGGCAACACGTAGCACGTAGACGGTGCCCGATAAGTAGGGACGAATATGAAATTGCTTTAGAACACACAAAATTTATTGAAAATGTAATTTTTTTTTTACAAACGCATTAAGTAACTTCCCTATTTATATGAAAAATTATATCCTCCATATGACCAAGCATTCCGCGCGGCAACGAGCAACGCGTTCGTAGAATTTCTCGATGACGCGTTCGCAAATATCTCGTGGGATGCCGTTAACAACCCTTTTAATTTCATCCTTCAGTTGCTATGTTGTTTGCGGTTTGTTCGCGTACACTTCTGATTTCACAAATACGCACAAAAAGGTCACAAGGCATAAGATCGCACATCTGGCAGGATATTTCTGGTTGCCAGGCAGAGATAATTTTTTGAGGAAACTTATCATACAGCAGGACAATAGATTCACGGGATGTGTGACTTGTCTCACCATCTTCCTGAAATCAAACATCGTCGTTTTCAACAATAAGAGGGAGAAACCCATCAGAAAGCATGTTTCGGTAACGGTGGCCGTTCACAGTGACGGCAACTCCCTCATCATTTTCAAAGAAGTACAGGCCGATAACTCCTCCTGCCCAGAACCCACACCACATAGTCGTGCGTTGTGGATGCGTCTCGTCTTCCACAGTCACTCGCGGATTTTCGTTACCGCAAATTCTGCAGTTCTGCTTATCGACGTATCTACGGAAGTGGAAGTGTGCCTCATCTGAGAAAATTATTTCTGTGAAGTTCTCGTTCTCCGCTTGTCGAGCCAAGTCCCATTAAGCAAATCGATGTCTCTTTCCAGGATATGCAGGCTTCAAGTCTTGCTTAAGTTGAATCTTGTACGCCTGCGTTTCCAGATCTTTTGAAAGGGTTTCATACAGTGAACTTGGTGACAAATTCAATTGCTGAACTCGTCGGTAAACACATTTCCTGAGCCGTACGGTGACATTTTCACGCACGACAGCAATGTTTTCCTGTCTTTGAACAGCACACGGTCGTCCTGTTTTATTATCGTGTGAAACGGAACCCTTGGTCTCAAACTTACGGATCAACTTCCGAATAGATGATTCGATTGGAGCAGCGCTACGTCCGAGTGTGACACGCAATTCACTAACGGTGGCCGTGGGACTACCACTGTTTTAGTAATACCTTTTTATCACTTGGGTAAGTTGCTCAGTAGTCATCTGTTCCAGGACGAAAACAAACATCAAAGAACAACACAAAAGCTATTAGGTTTTTAATGGGAAGGTGCTTTGGGGGTAAAGAGGATAGCAACAACACGTCCAACCCGGCTTGACATTCATACGAACTGATCTCGGAAGCCAGATGTGGGTGCAATCCTGCAACTACACTGCGCATAAAAGAGTACCACTTTTACGAAATCCCCTAATTGTCTCCCATTGCGACGCATAAGTTTGGAATTTGGCTCAAAGGTACCTTCGACCTCAGTCTGTAATGGTGCAAAAGCATAGCACGCTGTGAAGTCACTCTCTGGATCGCCGACGCTTGAAATAGCAACGTGTCGACACATGGGAATAAAAGGCCATAGCTCCGAATATCACGTGACTTGTATGGTGGATTAACGACGTCACATTGGCACCAAATTTCACCACAATTCTGCACAACGCCATCGTGGAAGCGTCACACGGTGCCAAGGTTGTCACACTCCCTTTTACCCACAATTCATCCCTCCTTTTGAGACTTCTGCGATTTGCGATGAAAGTCAGAGCTGCAACACCCAGCGTTGAAATCGCTCCGTTTTCTTATGAGTGGCCGGGAAAAACATTTCAGACACACCGCTGCCCACAATCGCCACGAAAATCCCGTCAGGAGATGACATAGAGGGCGTTAATGAAACCACATCTTCCCATGATTCCTTGATGCCACGAGCGTTCGCATTATATTCAACAATGGGACGATGTTCTTAATAACGTTCGACACTTATCACTCCCCTCGTACGATTCATCCCCACTCTAAGGACGTCGTGGGGCTGCAACCACACCGCACGTTATACGACCCTGTGTAGTGTAGTGCAACCACAACTTTTTCTCTGCTACACAAAATAGGACCGCTAGGGAGGGCACACTGGAGCAGCCGCGAGGCACCACTTAGCTACATGGGAAAGCGCGTGGCTGGCAGCGAGGGTGTTGCCGGAGTGAGGGGGTGGCTGGAGGGGGACTTTAGCGGGAGCCTCTGCCGTTTTCTTCACGCAAATGTCAGTGTTGCACCTCAGAGTGATCATGTCACAGGAGGGCGCGGAACAAGAGGTTTCCAAGCGTAAACACCATTCGCTGCTTCGGACCACGTTCACATATCGTCGAATGGTTTTGCACACTTTTTAATAGTCTCGCGCAGTGTACTACAGCAGAACTTTCATTTGCACTGCACTCCAAAGGGGTCAGATCACGTTCAGTGAGGTTGCAGTCCCACGATGTCTTTAGAGAACCGATGAATCGTCCCGGGTGAGTCATCAGTGTCGGACGTTGTCGAAACGTGAGTCCTGTTGCTCATCACACTGCCAGCTGTCGTTTTCCACGGTGAAATATGTGGGAATCAACGCCCCAACGGAATGGGTGGTCTCATTCTCGCCGTCTGCACCTCCTCCTGACGGGATTTTCGTGTCGATTCTGGGCAGCGGTGTGTCTGAAACGTTTTCCTCGGCCACTCGTAAGAAAACAGCGCGATTGCAACGCTGGGTGTTGCAGTTCAGGCTTTCATCATAAATCGCAGAGGTCTCAAAAGAAGGGATCAATTGTGGGTAAAACGGAGTGTGACAACATTCCTACCGCGTGAGACGTCCACGATGGCATTGGGCAGAATCGTGGTGAAATCTGGTGCCAATGTGACGTCATTAATCCACCTTACACCTCAAGTGATCTTCGGAGCTGTGGCACCTTTTCCCATGCGTCGACACATTGCTCTCTGAAGCTTCGCCGAGTCCGAGGGTGACGTCATAAGTCGACACACTCTAGCATCATAAGACAGGAGGGTCGTAGGCACCTTTGAGCAGAATTTCAAACTTATGCGCCGCAGTGGGAGACAATTACGGCCTTTCGAAAATGTGACACTTTTTTGCGCAGTGTATAACGTCACAGTATATCAGTGGCAGCGGCTACGGAGAGTTGTCGTGCTAGCCTCGCGGCACCCTACGACCAGATGTTCTCAGTGCGTGAGAGATTTGGAGAACGTTCTGGAAGCCAGGTTGGTCAGGACAACTCGGGCAACAGGCGTTCTTGCGTTATTAGCGTCGAAAGCCAGCGACACAGAGTGCTCGAAGACAGAGCTCAACCACTGGCTGTAACATGTCAGAAATGTAACGGCTGCTGCCCAAATTAGATGATGTGCAAAACAGACGTGATCGTGTTGCACCCGGGTCGCGCTCCATTCCATCACCCCACATGCAAGGGCAGCGCCATGATCACGAATCCAATGTGGCAACGTTTGTTCTTGTAGCCCACAAATACAGATACGGTCAATGCGATAGGGCCGTAGAACAGGCACTTGCTTAAGACACCGAGGCTTGCCTGGAACAGGACATGACGCCGCTGCTGCGTCTGTTGCTGTTGGACGCACCACTGTATTCCTCTGTTGCCACAGCAGTGGCGGCCGGTGTGACAACCGGCGGTGCCACAGACGCCGTCGCGCTCTGCCTGTCGCCACTGGTACTGCGGCAGGCGAGGCACCTGACGTAGCTGTACGGATCTACACGGCCGAGCGAACGGCATAACCCGTCTGTCCTCCAGAGCACCAGTCTCGTGGGCTGGTGGCATCCGGCTTCGCGTCGAGTGTGGCCCATCTGAACCCAGCCATCCCGCATCCGCATCCGCATGGCAGTCATGGGATCCCGACCAACACGAAGAGCGACAGCGCTGAACGACGAACCACATCCCCGATTGGTCACGATTCTGCCTCTGTCAAATTTCGGTACTTGTTCGATGTGGTAGGAGTTTCTCCCTCTCACAAGAGTCATAACGCGATCTTCTCGCAAATAACAAGCACTGAGACCTGGTTTCTGAACTAGTTACTGGCTGCGTAGCCTTAGCTTACTTACAGGACATCATGGCTCTACTCCTAGCTACATTTTGCGGCAGCGCTGCAACGTTGACCACCTGTCTCTAAAAAATCCCCATTAATATGTTGATCACCCTCTCTCCAAAGGCTCAATAATATTGAGATCTTGTGATTGAGGTGGCCAGGGGATGAGCGACATTTCATCCTCGTGCTCGCAGAACCAGTACTGACGATACCAGCTGTGCGAACTGGGACACTGTCGACTGGATTAGAAAAGCACCATTGGAGAACAAATATTGTGCGTTGGGATGGACCTGATCAGCCAGATAGTCCTTGGCAGTAATGCGAGAATGCAGAGTAATCTTGGGGTCCACGGAATAACACGATGTGGCTGCCTGAATAATCACCAGACCCACGCTTCACTATTGGGACGAAAACACAGCCATTGTGTCATAGTTCATGTTTTGTGGTTCGTCGTCACGTGTTCCTGTGAAGCGCATTTGCATCACTGGTCAGTGGTTTTGCAGTTCCAACATGCCCTGCAGTTACAGCCCCTGTGTTGTTTTGGGGCTGGCAGGGATTGTGAGTGCAATGTTCAGTTCTGCAGTGACTTTTGCAGCTCCCGTCTAATTTTACGCCACAACTCTCTTTGTGCCCCAATCACTCGACACACACCATCGTCCGCGCTGTGGCTTAGTGGATGACATTCTCCGCTTTCCCAGTATGCGTATATATATCTTCGATAGGGTACCTCTTGAAACACTGCATCTGCGTTGGTTATGGAGGCACCCATCACACGACCACCGACAATCTGCCAACGCTCGAATTCACTTGGCGCCGACATAATGCTCTCACACCTACACAGAACACTGTTCCGACAACGATTGACTCCTGCGACCCGTTGAAGACACTCCACGGGCACCGCTCGTGGTCGAATACAACGGCGCAACCTGCGTGCTCGGCTATCGTCTGCATTTGTGTTCGAGCGTAAATTTGTCGCTGTGTTCCCCAATTTCTGTACAGTCCCTGTATGAGTCAATGATGCCGCTAACTGTAGATTACACTTAAAGTAATCTTCAACTGGGATAGTAATAAATTTACTTACATGTCGACTTAAGATGCTGCTGTTGTGACAAGCTGCAAAGAAGAACAAAAAACAGACTGGTTAGAATAAGAATTTGTTCAAGGAAAACCGAGATCATTGTGTTACCAGAGTCACAGAAATATTGTATTATTGTTAGCATTATTCTTAATAATTAATGATATGAAATGTATGCGTTGAACGACAGCTTCAACAGAGTTTCACACTTTTATTTCAAGAATATCTTTTAATTCTAAACAGATCCGTTTGTTCTTGAATATGTAGCCTCTAAGTTCAACACACTTTTTTGCGTCCCCAGACAACAGCAACAAATAAACAACGTATTATGAAAGAGGAACGTATCACAGAATTTCATTTACCTGTGCGTCAGCGCATAATAGCACCAACAAACAAAGACACTTCAACTCCTTAACGAAGGACTGTCATCCTCTTTCTCAGAACTTGCAGGCAGAATGAACACAGCAGTAAAGAGGGGAGATTCCTGCTCAGCAGCCACAGAACAACTCCAGTACTGGACACGGAGATTTGCGAGAGCACGGGTGCCGAGAAGAGTTACTGGCAGTGAACTAATCTTACAGGGAACATTTTTCGCCAAGTGGGAGTTTCTCGCGTGGAAAAATGAGCTTGTTACTTGAGAGCAACGGAAGTCACTAAGGACTAATTATATCCGTAGTATTAGAAATCAGAGCTGGTCAGGCAAAATAACGACACACCATAGATGAACTCTTGAAGAATATCGGCTCAGAGACAGGACCCTTACTTACGGGTTCTTTTCCTCCTATGCCTGATGTGAGAAAATTTCACGAAAACCTTGACAGAAATTGTTGAATGGGAGCAAATTTATTTCTGGAACAATACGTCCATCTTAAAAATGATAAGGAATGCGGTATTTGAAAACCGGTGTAGCGTCGCAGGTCGAAAGTCGATGACTTGCTCAAGACGTGCAATGTATCCGTTGTCTCTCTCCCTCTCTCTCTCTCTCTCTCTCTATCTCTGTCGCATACACACAATACACACACACACACACACACACACACACACACTTCATTTTTTTTTAGTCTAATTTTATTCTTTGTACTCTTATTAGATTAACGTGCACTGTTCTGTATCTTTGTTCTTCCATCCAGACATCTCTGTGCTTTTGTACTCTTCATTCTCCACTTCACACGGCAGAGTGGGCTCTTTTAGACTGTAGAGGCTCTGTTCTTTTTCAGCCATCGAAACTGGCGAGCAGATATTGAGTCGGCGGGTTCCCAATCACAAAATTGCAGTTGTAGTCGACAGACTGTCTTCGGTACTGATAATCAGGAATTCTAGATGGATTGCTCGACTGAAAATGCTGTTTACACATTCGTTCATTAAAAATAAAAGCCTCAAATAATAAAGTACCGCCATCTGGTATTTTTTAAGATATCTCCAAGGCGTTTGATTGCGTAGATGATTCTATGCGCTACACCACCACGTACATGCATTCCTTTACTAGGGCAAATAACCCTCTTAGCACGAGAGATGAAGGAATCTATGAAATCTGTATCTATTCCAGATATTACAGTAAGAAAGACAGGGCAGATGCTATTGCTGGCTGTGAGACTCCGAGGCTTAAGCTCATTACACCGTGTCCTGTTTGTATTGTATGATGACGAGGACAGAGAGAGGGTGAAACCTGATCCGACATACAGGTAACCGAAAACAGTGCCGCGAGCCTGTATATCGCGAGACAAAAAGGAATGGTTGGGAATATTATCTAAGTCATTGCAAAGTCTGGTGGTGAAAAGTTTCTCCTAGCGCTAGCCACCGTATAGACAAGTCTTAGTAACCTCGGCTACAGAAGTGGATAACTGTTGTAGTAAAACCATTTACCCATTACAGCTAAACTTGATGTCATCCTGGAGGGACCCAGTTAGGCAAAAGTGCTCTCGGACTGCATTATACTATTGTCAGAGTCACGTCTGCCACTGACGCTATTAAAGTACCATAGCAACAACACAAACAATATTACGTGTGCCACATCTTAGATGAAGCGCGGGAACTTTCATGCCGGAATAAAGCCATATTCAAGTTTTGGATTAAGAATCACAGGGGAATTATAGGCAATGGATAAATAGATGCTCGGAATAACAGGCAGTGTACGGAGCTTGCTGGCACACGACGAACTACCACCTTATTTATGAATTCCTGTGTACCATCAAGACCCAGATTTAGAATCAGTCCAATGACAAACTACAACTGTCATACTGCTCAGAGCCATTTGAACCAATTGCAACAAATCTTCCAAGTAACAACGTCCCACCTCAGATTTAATCACTGGAAGTTTTGCCAACGCCAGGAGCTAACCAATATGGCCTTTATCCCTGCTGTGATTGTGTGTCCGATGAAGACGTCAACTGTATTTTCTCCCGTTATCTCCGAAGAGTGCGTAGGACTGTGAACTTGCTGCAGATGTCGTCGAGGAACGTGCTCCTCAAGAGTCAGAAGAACTTACTACTGGGGAACGGTATAACCATGTACGAATGCAGAGGTACCTTACAGAACCTGTACAACTTTATAGTAGAACATGAAACAAACATATAGACAAACATTATGCTACATAAATTAACAAGTGATTAACATGTCATAAAATTTCGTTTGAAGGCCATTACCACACACAGAATTTTACTAACTGTAAGAGTTACACATAAAAATATACAATAAAAATGCAATGTCAAGGGTATAATATTTATAACTAATGTTATTTCGAATTGATCTATATTTCTTGCTGTTAACAGAGAACTGCGCTGGTTAATGGTCCTCGATCGAAACAGGTCACACAGTATATTGACAACAGCGTAATGTCTTACATGATATCATTCCTGCAATTTATAATAGCTGTAGAACACCATAAAGAATAAAACCTATTATTTTCCTCCAGAGGCGCACTTCATGTGCACTGCATAAAACACTAGGTGTCCGACTAATGGGTTATGTACGGAGACCATTAAATTAAAAACATTATCTGTCTGAGTGGAAACTTGTATGCATTTTGTTTTGTGTCTCAAAAATTTATAGCAGGAAAGTTTCGGTTCCAGTGAGGAGCTATCGCATACAATAAGTTTTCTTTTATTTAAAGCTGCTTCGAAATAAAAGTATGACGCAGTCTGAAAAAAATTTATACGCGGCAGTTCTTTAATGTTGGAGAACTGAGCCGGCCGAAGTGGCCGTGCGGTTAAAGGCACTGCAGTCTGGAACCGCAAGACCGCTACGGTCGCAGGTTCGAATCCTGCCTCGGGCATGGATGTTTGTGATGTCCTTAGGTTAGTTCGGTTTAACTAGTTCTAAGTTCTTGGGGACTAATGACCTCAGCAGTTGAGTCCCATAGTGCTCAGAGCCATTTGAACCATTTTTTTGGAGAACTGACTGTAACATTTATAATTACGTCGCTACTTGTCTTTAAGGGGAACATTCTGCTATCTAACTGACCATAAACCTGTATGGGTTACAAATTCGCAAAAATGTGAACACCTTTATGAGCAGCGTAAGCTGTAATAGTTCAAGTGGTCTAAGCACTATGGGACTTATCAGCTGAGGTCATCAGTCCCCTAAAACTTAGAACTACTCAAACCTAACTAACCTAAGGACATAACACACATCAAAGCCTGAGGCAGGATTCGAACCTGCGACCGTAGCAGTCGCGCAGTTCCGGACTGAAGCGCCTAAAACGGCTCGGCCACAGTGGTAAGCTGTAAGCCACACACAGCACCCTCCCTATTCTTCTCACCGGAAACTGGTATTTATTCCGTTTACAGAACACGGTACCTGTCACATTTGGAAGGCCACTGCATTATGTAAGGCCTGCAGCGGAGTGATGGGAATCACCGACCTTCAGCACCTAGGTCTAGGAAAACATTTAAGAGTGGAAATCAAGCGTGGACATTTTGCAACGCAATAATCTCCTTAGTTATCTTAAGAAGAAATGGAAAATGAGATGAACTATGGTGGGTTTGAGGCCTGTGGCGGAAAAACACGAGTGGCATACCTAATAGTCAATTCGAAACAAAAATATTTGTTGCGGCTATAACAGTGCATTCCAGGGAAAATATTGTTTCATCTTTAAGATAACCACTTGATTCGCACCTAGATAATACACAGCGAAGTCGATCGCTTGGGTGACCTTTCATCGCTGAAGCGCCAAAGAACCTGGTACCGGCATAAGTATTCAAATACAGAGATGTGTAAAGAAGCAGAATAAGGCGCTGAGGTCGCCAACGCCTATGCAGGACAACAAGTCTCTGGCGCAGGTGTTAGATCGTTTACTGCCGCTACAGTGGCAGGTTATTAATATTTAAGACAGTTTGAACGTGTTTAGTCGGCGCACGAGCGATGGGACGTAGCATCTCCGAGGTAGCGATGAAGTGGGGACTTTCCCGTACGACCATTACACGAGTGTAACGTTAATATCAGGAATCCGGTGAAACATCAAATCTCTGATATCGCTGCGGCCGGAAAAAGATCCTATAAGAACGGGACCAATGACGACTGAAGAGAATCGTTCAACGTGACAGAAGAGCAACACCTCCGCAAATTGCCTCAGATTTTAATGCTGGTCCATCAACAATTGTCGGCGTGCGAACCATTCAACGAAACATCATCGTGTACCCTTTATGACAGCACAGATACAAAGCTGTACATTTCGCCTGGACCCGACAGCACCAACATTGGACTGTTGATGACTAGAAACATGTTGCCTGGGCGGACGAGTCTCGTTGCAAATTGTATCGAGCTGATGGACGTGTACGGGTATACAGACAACCTCATGAATCTATGGACCCTGTATGTCGGCATGGAACTCTTTAAGCTGGTGGAGCCTCTGTAATGGTGTGTTGCGTGTGCAGTTGCAGTGATATGGCGCCCCTGTTACTTCTTGATGTGCCTCTGACACGTGATACATACGTAAGCATCCTGTCTGATCATCTGCCTCCGTTCATTTCCATTGTGCATCCCGACGGACTTGGGCAATTCCAGCAGGATAATGCGACACCCTACACGTCCAAAATTGCTACAGAGTGGCTCCAGGAATGCTATTCTGAGTTTAAACACTTCCGCTGGCCACCAAAGTCCACAGAGATGAACATTATTGAGCATATCTGGGATGCCTTGCAACGTGCTGTTTACAAGAGATCTCCACTCCTCGTACTCTTACAGATTTATGGACAGCCCTGCAGGGTTCGTGGTGTCAGTTCCCTTCAGCACCACTTCAGATATTAGTTGAGTCCATGCCACGTCGTGTTGCGGCACTTCTGCGTGCTCGCAGGCACCTTACATGATATTAGGCAGGTGTACCAGTTTCTTTAGCTCTTCAGTGTAGAATGTTTGGAAGTGTAATACTAGGAAGCCGTAACACACTACTCACCTCGACGTACAAACTCCGCTAGCTCAGCGAGAAAATACAGAATCACTGCACTTGAACTGCGAGAACGCTGTCTGCTGCGATCCGATTGTCTTTTCACAGGCTGAGCGAAGTAACCATGGTTTCCACCTGGCATTGTTGCCAGCGATCGGAATCCACACAGGAGTGCTTTGACCACGGATGCGTGGCTTCGCCAGCTGTCATAAAGCACTGAAAGTAGTACAACCGTGTTTCTAACCCATTCAATAAACACTATTAGAGGGAACAGAAATGGCTCTTTAGTCTTTCGCAGTTTGAGATGGATTTCTCTATTCGATTAATTCTGTATCGTTAGAATGTTGAATGAATGCGGTTGATTTTCCGACCTTCTACGTACTGCTCTTACACTTACGCTCTTAATGTTATAACGCCAGAATTTAATAATGGAAATTTTAGCAATTGCATACATGGTGGTGTTAGCGTTAGCTACTTAGCAACTGTTCTACTGGCATTAAGTAATAATGGTTTCTACATCTGTACCCACAGCTATGTTAGGAGAGTACAAAGTATATGAGGATCGTTTCCCCTTCTGTCCCACATGCAGATGGTGCCTGCGAAATGCGACTTTCGGTGGGCCTAGAATGTTATTGTCAATACGGCGGTGAATATTATATGTACGAGGAAGAACCGGGACTTGCTGCTCTGCTTGGGGCATCTGCTATCGAGGTTGCAAGACGAAGCCTCTCCGTAATTTGAAAAAATGTCTGTGTCGCACTTCTGACTGGAGACTGTTCGGCAAAATTGCGACACTCAGCGCTGACTAAACACTGCAGTGAGGAATCGTCCAATTAACCTTTGAATTTCGTGTCTCTCTCTCTGTTATATTTATTCCGTTTGTTAAGATTCTCAGAATGTGCGCAATCGCCTGTACACAAAGCATCTGTCCTACCGTTGGTATTGCTTGTAAAGAACAGAATGTGCATACAATTAGGCTTGGAAGATACATCGACTGTCCGTCAAAGAAATAAATTAGATTACATCCAGTACAGTGGAATTATCTTTTCTTTACATAAAATACTGGACAGAAAATCTTTTTCTCATGCAGCCGTCATCGTCTTACTTCTTCCCAGAAGATAGCACTGCAGTTATGCATTACTTTATCATCTGTTTCTTCTCGTGTTTCTAAGGCGTTAGTGGGTAACATGCGTGTGAAACTCGTCCCAGAACCCGCGAGGGGCTGACCTGGCGGCCACGGTAGGCTGGTACGTCCACCACGTCTGCGCTGAGGCTGCTTCCGCCTGTCTGGTGCCACGTTGGGGGGGTGGGGGGGGGGTGGGGGGGGGGGGGCACAGGGGGGCCCGTCGACCACGGCTCCAGCGAACAGTAGGTGTCCCAGGGAGCTGCGGAGCTCCAATGGTGGCCACCTAGAATGGAACAGACTGTGAGATGAGACTTTACATTACGTGGGTGACGTCTAATTGCTGAACTCATGAGCAGCCGTTGCCTGTCGTGAAAATACTACCAGGCAAGCTGCAGTGCAGCACTTGGCGGAGCGTACTTCTTAACGAAACTTATCCCTACTTTTCCAACTCCTGTCGTGAAAGGAGCGCGGAAACATAATTTTTTATCGTGTTTTTGAAATACTACTTCGCTACCTGCTCTGTCCATTTGGTACAAATTTTGCAGCTGATTTTAAGCTAATTTACCAATGAATTAGATAACTGAAATTTTGAACATACCTCAGAACTGGATGACTATGCAATACAAACTCGCTTTCTTGATCGGTATGTGACGGAGGGCACTTTATTTAGTACTGCTATTTCGCGATTAGCTGAGGGTTTCAAATTTCCAGCAGAGCATGACAATGGAACGTAAACTCGCTTTGTGTCTGGTGCGTGGTGCAGGGTACTTCGCGTACCACTGCCATCTCCCACATTTCCTGCTCCAGCAGCGAATGGCTAACGGGAAGGCAAGCCTCTGTGTGACCTCGAATCTTCTAATTTTACCTTCCCAGTCTTTTCTCGAGACATGTGTAGGAGCAGGCAATATAATGGTTGGTCAGACGAAGATAAACCGAAGTAAATCTGAAAGTTATCAAATGTCTAACGTCGTACTCTCATTAAAATGGTTGAAATAGATTGGACAAGACCAAAAAGCAGAAAACAATTATTTAAATAAAGATAATTTTAATATAGCACAATTTAATGCAGACTAAAATGTATAAAAAAAGTTCTCCTAGCCCCATATAGATTCCTAACCACTTTCAGATGCTCCTGAAAATCTGGGATTGTGAATTTTTAATGGGTATTATTATACTTATAGAATTTAAAACGAGAAACGTCAAGCATGTGCAATACATAACTGATGCATGAATCGTTGATATCCTTGCTGTTACACTAGTTACCAATTGATGCACGAATAGATCTGTTCCTTTCTATTATCTATTGCATGCGCCTGACGCTTTTCGTTTTAAGTCTTACAAGTGTTTTCGTAGCTAATAAAAATTCGAAGACACTAATTTTCAAGACTATGTGTGTGGGATTAGGAATCAGTACGGCCCCAGAATAGTAATTTGTACTTTTTATCTGATTTAAAAACTTGTTGTATCAAAATTCATCTTTATTCAAATAAACATTCTTTACCTCCATAAATCGACTATGTCTTAAATTACCCTTGTCGTCCTTGGCAGGACAGGTAATGGATGAGTGCTTTTGCAATCCTTTTAGAAAATTGTTTCTTAAACTTTACGTGAGGTCTCTCTATGTGTATACTTAGTAGTCAACCGTGAGTGACGCGTGTACTTGTCGCTGTCGCTGATAAACACACTTGAGCACCTCTCATTTGAAGTGAGTTGTGCTTCTAAGGACAGCATATATGCAGCTTTTTAATTATAATCACATGGGTTTAACACATACATTATGTCCACTGTACGTCCCATTGTAACAGATCCACTTCGCATCCAGCAATATATTAATTTCTTTGCAGGTTACCAGTTTTATTGTGGCATAAGGGCTTTGTTTGTGAGTGAGCACGTGACATGTTACACACGGAATGTGATACAGTTTACAGGGTTGTAGTCAGTAATAGCAGAGGAGCGAACCTTCCCCCTCCCCCTCTTCTCCCTCCCCCAACCCCAAAGGCACTTCTTTCTGGCAAAAAAAATCTTTGCAGACAGGCGTCTCATGTTGCTCCTCCAAAACACAGACGTATCAGTTCAGTATCAGTGTGAAGAAAGTCAGATCATGTAATGGATAGTGAATAGTAGTCGTTAGTCGATAAATATAAAAACTGTACAAACAAATGACCGTATTACGCTGTTTCTGTCGATATCGTAGCTTAAAAAAGACCTTCATTAAAAATAATTGACTTGCTGAACGCCATAGGTTTAAAAGCTTTGGGAATATTTGTTGAGTAGGGCTACTGGTGGTGAAAGTTTCGGAATATCATATACCACTTAACTTAGGAGGCAGCAGGTTTCTTACCTGTTGCGAACAGATTATTAGTCCTGTAATGTGACATGCATTATTTGTAACTGAATTAACCAAGCAATCATTATTCTCAGATTGGTTTCAAGGTGTCAGCAGGTTGGTGAATTTGTCTCACGAAGCCAGGCAGAGGCGCACCAATAGTTTAGAATGAAATATGAACCAGCTTTCTGTATTTACAATTATTAAGTATGTCAGAAAGCTGATGTTGAACTTGACGACGCATCGTTGTAGCCTATGACCGCTGGGTGTAGACATATCGTTTGACGGTAGGAAGGAGGAAGAACGGTTGAGAAATGCAAAACGAATTGCCCAAATACTGAACTACAGTCAATCGTACTTTGATGTCCCACGAAGTTGCTGGCCAGAAACTTTCGAAAACATTGGATATAAATTTCATGACTTCCGGCAACTTACTGTTAAAGCTGTTCAGTAAATAACTGGAACTCACGCCTATATGGCTGCTAGCGATTTGTAAAAGTTTCTATAAACCCAAGTGTGATATTGGATAATGACCTTAATAAACGCGAGTGATATTTCCTGTTAAAAGTGCTCGGAGGAGAATAGATAATGAGATACAAAACTGAAGTGCAGCTACATTAGTCCTAACATTCAACGTTTATTAGGTCACACGAGGTGATAAGATGTTTATCACAGAGCATGAAACATTTGAAGAACGTAAGAACTCCGTGCTTTGCCAGTAAATGGAGGGAATGTCTGAGACATGGTCTATGGTTAACGAGGGCTACAAACTTCCAAGTGTTCTTTGAGGTGAGGACTTTATTAGACAGCCAACGGAGAACTGTGCAGTATCATGTACTGCTTAACTTCATTGTTGACATGATTTGTTACGTACAATGGCCAAAACAGTTGTCAGCGTTTACACGGCGCAAAATAATGAAAGGGTAATTTTTTTAAACCTCCTCATTTTACCCCATTGCGGCACATGGGTTTGAAATTTGGCCTACAACCTTGTTGTGTAATGGTGCAAAAGCGTGGCGCCATGTGGTATCAACCTCTGATCCCTTTGGAGTGGAGCGCGACAGTAAAGTTTGCTCTGCTGTACAGAGCGGAACCTCAAGAGACCATTCTAAAATAATCAACGAAATCTGAACGTGATCCAAAGCAGCAAAAGGTGGTTATATTTTTTTATACTTTTTCAGCCTTCCTGTTTCGTGCCCTCCGTTGACATGATCCCCTCCCCCCCCCCTCCCCCTACTTCGGTAATACCCTCCGTGCCACCCACGCACCTTTTATGGACATTTGAAAAATGTCCCTGTGTGGAGACAAGGGCTCACAGATGACTATGTGACAGTGGGAGAGCAAATTTACTTTATTTACCCCAGTTGAGTGTTACTGTATCGCTACACTAGTGCCTGCTGGCTGCATGCGAAAGCTGAGAGGTGTCAGAAGTTAGGTCTTCCTTGCCAATGCGTAGGCATCGTCGACTGCGTGTCTCTGGATACGGACGTTTTTAACATGTTCAACAACATGTGCAGGCAGCACTGAGGGTGTTTGCAAAACTCTGGGGGTGGTGTGTCTTAAAGGGACCCTTTCAATAGAGACAGGGAATTACTTACTTAGCCAATTATGGCAGGTGATGCTTTCGAATGTCACATATGCTTTTGCCCTTCCAGAGGTCCAACAATCAGATGAATATCACGTGTCTTGGCGTCCTGAATCTTCGCTTCGAGTGCTGGTTACATAGTGCCAAGAACTTTGCAACTGAAAGAACAAATGGAAAGAGAACTGTTTAATGATGTGAACTAGAACATTTTAATTTGGGATTTCATGAAAGCCTCAATGTTCATTATGGAAAATATTTTTATTTTGACATTTAGCTATCAGTTTGTGATGCTTAAGAGTTAATTGAGCTCTCGGACTGTCATTAGCTGCTTCAGCTGATAACTCATGTCTATGTAAGGTCTGCTGCAGGTTGATTAAAATAACATGAACGTTTCTCTCGTTCCTACTTCACTTAGTTCTTTTATATTCTATTGTCTCAACTCTGCTTCTTTGTGGTGGACATCTCTTTCTACCTCAATTTTCTTGATTTTTTCTTCAGAAGCAAACATAGATTTTGCATCATTGAACTGTTTTGCAAAGGAGTCATACTTACCACATGCGTCTGACCTTGGTAATTTATTGCCAATATTGAATTCAATGTAAAAGATCTTTCTTAACTTCCCTTCTGAAACAATGCCGACATTTCAATAATCAATGTAGTTTTTTTGTTCAGAACAGAAACATTCATATCACAGTCAAAATACTGCTTACTCGAATTTCCTGACCAATTGTAATGGCTGGAGTATTTTGGAATACTGTTTGGAAAATCTCTAACATCTTTTTTGCTGACTTCTATGTTACAAATATTTACTTCACTTCTCTGCTGTAGTTTTGGAGAAGACTTGTTTCTGTAAAATCTGAATTCTGATATGACTCTGTTCACTAAGGATTTTTAAAACGCCATTTGCAAACATCTATTAATATGCCTCTGCTACGTATTTGGTACTGGAAAGTAACTCCCCTGATAAAAACGTCATGCTTTCTCTTTTCTGGATACCTGAAATAAATTGAAAGCATTAATTACTCATATGAAAACTGCTTTGTTTAAATCGTCTCATTATGATAAACAAGTATAATATTATATTAAAGTACTCTGAGGTCAGCTTTCTTACCTTCTCTTTACTTCAGTCAATTCCATTTTCCCCACAAGGTATACATTTTGACCATTGAAATCAGCCAAATCCCAAAATGCATCAAAAGTGGAGTGTTTATCTTCAATTTTTTCGAAAAATTTCTTTGAGCAAAGCATGATTTTCACATGGATTTCGCATCCATTTTTTATGGATTATATCTGATACAAAAGCTCTTCCTTCATTTCTTCTGTTTTTGCATTTGGCTAAAGACCAAGTTTTGACATTTCCATTTCTCTCCCAGTTTTTTGAACATTTAGATGGAGTCACTTCACTTTCCCTGGTTTTTGGAGTAACCTGCAGAATAAAATCAACATGCCATATCTGACAGAAAGATTATCGCAACCCACAAAAATATAATGTGGCTATTCAAGTCTCTATTTAAAATATATTAACATTAATTAATAAATATTTTTTGCTTCAATCTATATATTCAGTTATGTAATAAAATTTAAGTCTGATATTTCTGCTCAGTATTATTTTACTGCATCTGGATAAAGGTTATATATATTTTTGAAGATAAGGTTATAAGCAGTTTAAGGTTATTTTCAAACAAGTAAGTAAAAATAGACTGTCACTGTTCACATTCTA